>NW_027498107.1:0-127805 GCF_021521415.1 Bidens hawaiensis
CCGCCCCAAAATTACAAAACGAAGACATCTGTGTTTCCGAACATATAGTCTCCTGCATAGCTAAAAACGAAACCCCACAATCCTCCTTTAACTTCTTTATCCAACCCGATTTACCAATCACCCAATCCCTCGAATATGAATAGATAAGAAATTCATCGTTTACCTAGTTGTACCCCTTCTTGAACAATCGATTCTTTCACCATCTCGTTAAAATTAGACAGCCGAACTCCAAGTTTTTCCCCTAACGTAATGGTTGCCGAGACCTCGGTGTCCCCTTTGTACATTTTCGAAGGAGACCTTAAATTCGCTGAATCCATTTCATTAGAATTTGCTAGTCCATGAAAACAACCATTGTCTGTATTAATCGATCCCTTCTGTGGATGATTATTAAGATCTAAGATTTCCTCCTCGGTCACGTTAACATTATTACCATCCATTCCAGATAAGGTCCCGTTGGAAACCCTGTCCGCTTCCTGCGAGTCCACCTCCACTTCATGCGAGCCCAAATTGGACACCGATTCATCCTCTATACCAACAATTCATTTAGCCCTACGAGCCCTTTTCCCTTTTTCAAATTCCCTGATCCACTAGACCCCACATCACTAGGCCGCCCACAGAAGAGAACTTTTTGAATTTTTTTCTTTTGTTAATATTACTATTTCCAGCATTAAATCCACCTTCTAAATTAACAAAATGGTCAAAATTAAACATGGGACCCGGCACAAAATCCTCACTGACCAAATCCTCTCCGACAACATTTCTATCAGAGACCATCGGCTCCGTTCTACCATTTCCATAACCGAACAAATCCTCTCCGACAACATTTCCGGCGATGACCACCGGCTCCGTTCTTTCATCCTTACTAATGACATCCTCTTCAATTGTATGATCCACCTCGTCTTTATCAGTCGGACTCTCATCATCATCAGACCCACCATCGGAGATGAACTCCAGAGTCCAGTCAACTGTATCTTCCAAAACCGATACACGAAAAGATCTTCCCCTCCACCGAATATCCATCTCCTCGCACAACCTCCTACCGTCTTCAACCAACACTGTCACGGATTGATAGATCCTCATTCTCCTCCGATAATATAGGTTTATGAACTACTTTACCAATCATACCCCCCACAGCTTTAACTACCACATTCGATCGAATATGCAGAGGAATACCGAATATTTTGACCCACACCAATCGATCAAAATTTAATGGTTGTCCCCCCACATCTCAATATTATAAAACATCCCTACAATATCTTTACCCGCCTAAAGAGCCTCCGTCGCCATCCCGTGTTATACATGTGAGGGCAAAAAAGTAATTTTCAGCCCCTTATTATGAATAACTAATATAGCCCACATTTAAATAATAACAAAATAATAGGGCCCACCATCTCTATCTTCATCTTCACCGACGGTTCTCTCTTCCGGCCACCAAGCACCACCGCCCCCTTCTGGCTAACAACCCCTTCCAGCCACCCACCATCATGTTCTCTCACATACTTGATGCTTACTGTGTTGACGACCCATTACAAACCTCCTAAAAGTCATTATCATCTAGCAGTTGCTGCCTCTTCAAACCACCATGAAAATTTAAAAATCATCTCCACAGAAAACCCACCCCTGCTGTTTAACACTTTAAATCCCCAAACCCTATAACTTAAATCCTACAACCATGGATTCTCCAGTAACTCACGCCAGCAATGCCGATGAAGATTCAATCACCTATAAGCGCTAGGGGGGTCTCTCTTGCCTTGATTGAAGAAAGAGGGGGAGATGAAGTTTGATTTGATGGATCGAAAGAACCCTAAAATTTTTAAGGAAGAATGAGATTAAAAGAGTAAAGGTCTGATGTGTTGGGTGGAGTGAAATTACCTATATACCCTCACGTGATTATCACATGACTGGAAAATTTAACGACCATTAGTGAAAAGGACAAATATTGAGGCACTTTCTCGTATAGTGAAAACAAATTTTTTTAAGGACCTGATCCATAAATTAAGTATGTTTAAAGAACAAAACACATTTCTTTATTTTGATGACAAGCCACTTATTTAAGCTGGAAGCCCGCAACCATCATTCCTGTGACTCTAACAAGTCACTTGAAACATGTTTAAAAATATTTGATCAGTAGGAAGTACTGGTGAGTACATTCATTTGTAAATGGCACGTGTTACAAATACAGCATTAAGATGTTTTTACATATGCCTGCTTACAAATTACCGAAAGGTACTTGTCACTCGACCGTATCTGTGACTGTGGTCTATTACTTATTGGATAACACTTGTCCAATAGTAACGTGTAATAGCACATTAGGAAAGCCTTGTATACAAAACCCCATAAGACTAGTAGTAACCATCCCGTAAGTTCACAGAGACTTAATCACTGTAACGTAATTAAAATCTTTTGAAAATATCTTTGAAAGCAATGGGAGTATCTGTCATGATTTTAATAAGTTTAAAAATCATCATGACATGACAGTATTGGATAACCAGTTGTCTCACGCAAATGTGAGTTGTACAAAAAACTTGAATGTCTCATCTTGCAAGTTTACAACTAACGAGCTTCCTGGTATTAAGCACCATGTTAAACACAACGTAGTATATCTAGATTAGTATAAACCTAATAATCATAACGCTAATCACAAGATTAGAAACTTTACACGTGGCACAATGTCTTACCTTGTACAGGCAGAGCCTTTGGATTCGTGTACAAAAGTTTTTTTTTGTTTAACTTTGGTTTAAACCGGAGGCCCTATCTAAGTGAGGGCCTAAAGCCTTATCTTTAGTTTACCCTCCCTAGAGTCGGCCTTGAATGTACCCTACTGATATTCAAACTTTAATACTTTTCTATGCTATTTTTAGTTACTTTTTTGTATGCTTGTTTAGCTATTAAACGAACAAACATTTTTTCATAATGAACGAACACAAACAAGAAACAAGTTTGTTTTTAATTTTCGTATACGTTCCACTTTAAGAAACGAAAACCCAATAAAAAATTTTACAGTGGTGGTCCTATGCAATAAGAATGATTAATATACATTCTAGGGAAATGAAGCCAAGATTAATAATGAAATGAAATCATAAAATTTGCATACAGATCCAAAATGATTTGCGGAAATTTTGTAATTTATAGCATAATTTATATATATGTAAACTCATTTCAAACAGATATAAATTATGCATTTACATTAAACTTAGGACACCTTGCTGGCTGCTGCATTTATTTTAAAAGCTATAAAAGAAGCAAGAAAAAACCTTCTTTTTTTACCAAATGTAGTAAAGAAAGATTTTGACATCTACTAAAGTCTGGCATTATAATATTAATGCTCATAAAAACATGAGACCTAAAAATCTAAAATCTATGGTTTATCAACCACAAATAGAAATGCTGCAATGAAGTGCTGTGTTGAGTGCATCCACTTGCAGAAAGATGTTGAGATTGAAAATAGCAGAAGGTGGCAATAATCCATACCTGTTTAGCACAAACAACTTTGTTGGAAGACAAGTATGGGAGTTTGATCCAAACTATGGAAGCTCAGAAGAACGTGCCGAGGTTGAACAAGCTCGTGATCATTTCTGGAAGCATAAAGATGTAGTCAAGACTAACAGTGATGTTCTTTGGCGGATGCAGGTCCAGTTTCATTTCATACAAGTTATTATTCATTGGTTAATATATGATTATAAATATACTAATGTATGATATGTCGTATATTAATATGCAGTTTTTAAGAGAGAAACAATTTGAACAAACGATGCCACAAGTTAAAGTAGAGGATGATGAAAAAATATAGTATGAAAAAGCAACGACCACATTGAAGAGATCGGTTAAATTCTTTGCAGCCTTGCAGGCCGAAGATGGTCATTGGCCAGCTGAAAATGCTGGTCCCTTGTATTTTATGCAGCCCTTGGTAAGCATACATGGTTCCTTATGTTATTTTTTAATCCCAGACAAGGCCAGAAAGGGACCGTAAACTGGTTCGGTACTTCTATACCGTTCCATTTTAGGCCCGCGGACAAACCGGTGACACAGTTTTGGCATTTAAAACTTGGTTGTGGTAAACATGTAACTGAAATATATGCATATAGTATAGAGCTAATTGCGCGGATGGTCCTTGTGGTTTACTTATTGCAAGTGTAGTCCCTAACTTTGAGAAATTACATGAATGGTTCTTACTGTTCACTCAAGTGTGACATGGCCTTTGGAATAGATGGACGTTAAAAAACTATTAACTTTCGAGAAATTTCACATAAAACTAACGCAAAACATTAACATTGTTTAGTGTAAAGGACCAACCATCTTACTGGCGAGTGACCAATGGGAACCATCTATGTAATTTATGATATTTTGGAACCAAACATGCAATATAGGTAAACCATATATATATATATATATATATATATATATATATATATATATAACATAATCCTAATCAACAGTATTCTCATATTTGACAAATAACAAATTGCAGGTGATGTGCTTGCATATTACAGGGCACCTTAACAGTGTTTTTACAGCAGAATATCGAAAAGAAATTCTACGGTATATGTATTGTCATCAGGTACGTACTATTATAATTAATATATGTATTTAAAACCAACCTTTGTGAAGACATTAACAAACATTTATGCGGAATGAACAGAACAAAGACGGTGGGTGGGGATTTCACATAGAGGGTCATAGCACAATGTTTGACACTGCTCTCAGTTACATTTGTATGCATCTTTTAGGAGAAGGGCCTGAGAACGGCGCATGCACCAAAGCCCGCAAATGGATTCTTGATCATGGCAGTGTTACACACACTCCATCATGGGGCAAAACATGGCTTTCTGTAAGACATTTTTTTATAATCTTATTATTTATAAAATTAAAATAAGCAAAGCATGGTTCTTTTTATAGATACTGGGAGTATGTGAATGGGCTGGAAGCAACCCGATGCCCCCTGAGTTTTGGATCCTTCCTTCTTTCCTACCTGTGCATCCAGGTCAGTTCTTTAGTACCAAATGTATACAAAAATAATAAAAATCCACCTTTTTTTTTTATTTTTTTAATCTGACTCTAAATGCAGCAAAAATGTGGTGCTATTGTCGGTTAACATACATGCCAATGTCATACCTATATGGTAAAAGATTTGTGGGTCCTATTACTCATTGATTCTGCAACTTAGAGATGAACTCTACGCACAGCCCTACAAGAATATCAAAAGGAGAAGCATAAGACATTTGTGTGCAAAGGTGAACTTTTTACTATTTTTACAAAAAGTGTTATGGTTCAGTGAATGATCAGGATTGTTAGTGTAATTTCTGAAAACTTGAGACCAGAACCGTAACACCTTATAACATAACCCATAAGTGTTTAAAACTCTTTAACATGTGATTTGCGATATAATTTGCCTACCCAACATATGACTTCAGGAAGATTATATTATCCGCATCCTTTAATACAAGATCTAATGTGGGACGGTCTCTATTTTTTGACTGAACCTCTGTTGAATCGCTGGCCATTTAAAAAACTGCGCGAGAAAGCACTCGAAACAACAATGAAGCATATCCACTATGAAGACGAGAACAGCCGATATATCACCATTGGTTAGGTAGAAAAGGTGCATAACTTAACCAAATTATAACTAAATTATCTTAAAGTTACTCAGGGGTTTGACATTTGATGATCAGGCACTGTGTATGCTTGCATGCTGGGTCGAGGATCCAAATGGTGTTTGTTTCAAAAAGCACCTTGCTCGAGTGCCAGATTATCTCTGGGTTGCGGAAGACGGAATGAAAATGCAGGTCGCTCTTTATACTTTATACAAGCATACTATATAAACACGATTATATATGAATTCAAATGCATTTCAATAAGTGTTATGATTGTTAATAAATGTACAGAGTTTTGGCAGTCAAGCGTGGGATACTGCTTTTGCAATTCAAGCTCTATTGGCCAGTGATTTTACTGAAGAAATTGGCTCTACTTTAATGAAAGGGCATGAATTCATTAAGGCTTCACAGGTCTCTAAAACACAATACGCAAAGACAAGATGTTACATCAGAGATGTGTACCTTTTTACCGGAGTTATCCTGATTAGTAATTAAATACTCTTCTGTATGTTAAAGACAATCCTTCTGGAGACTTTAAAAGCATGCACAGACATATTTCTAAAGGAACATGGACCTTTTCAGATCAAGATCATGGATGGCAACTTTCAGACTGTACTGCTGAGGCGCTAAAGGTATAATTATACAACTTATTTAAAACTCATCATCACAAAACTCAAAAAAGACATCTCGTTATGATCTACTTGCTGTCTATCTACATTCGATATTTCTATCCCCAGTGTTGCCTCCTACTTTCAACTATGCCATCAGAAATCGTGGGTGAGAAAATGAAACATGAGCACTTTATGATGCTTACAACATAATACTTTCCTTACAGGTCAGTGTACATTGAAAATTTGAAATGCATAAATTTATGATATGTGAAAGAGACCGTGCTTGATAAAAAAATCATATTTGTATCATCATATGTGATCTTAAATATGTTTTATTCCACTGCGATGATAATGTAGAGCAAAAATGGCGGATTAACTGCGTGGGAACCAGCTGGAGCATCAAACTGGCTGGAGGTAGATATATAAGTCGCATTAAAATATTGTTATTTAAGATGCATTTAAGATGCACAAACTTTGATATATATATATATACTCTAAAGTTCTTTTTCATCATAGATTCTTAATCCTACAGAATTCTTTGTTGACATTGTTATTGAGCATGAGTAAGACTTCAATATAATTTAGCATTTCCATATTGGATATGATATATAATATAGGTTAAACTTCTGATAAAAACTTGTTGATTAGGTATGTTGAGTGCACAGCATCAGCAATACAGGCCCTAGTGTTGTTTAAGAAGTTTTACTAGGAATAAGGAGATAGAAAATTTTCTTACAAGTGCAAGTGCATACCTAGAGAAAATACAGATGCAAGATGGCTCATGGTTTGTTTCTGTTTTCTAACTTAAAATAGAGCTCTGAACCAACTGGAAAGTGGGAACCAGTGTTTCTTGTTACTTTTTTAAGATAAGCTGTCAAAATTAGGTATGGAAAGTGGGGCGTGTGTTTTGTATATGGTACCTGGTTTGCCCTCGGAGGACTAGCAGCAGTTGGAAAGACGTATGAAAACTGTCCGACAGTTCAAAAAGGTGTTAAATTTCTGTTTGGAGCACAGCTGGAAGATGGTGGCTGGGGAGAAAACCACAAATCCTGCACAGGAAAGGTAACACCGCTACATAAATACTTTGGAAGTGCTTAAGAAGCAATAATAAACAAATCACATAATGCAACCAAATTTTTCAACAAAAAAAACAGAAATATATACCCTTGGAAGGTCGGTCCAATCTGGTGCACACTGCATGGGCAATGATGGGACTGATTCATTCTCGACAGGTTAGTTTCACAGTTTAAGATAGTTATAAATTATAATATATTAATAAATAAGTTAAAATGAACAGATGGAGAGAGATGCAACACCTCTACACAAAGCAGCCAAGTTGTTGATCAACTCTCAGTTGGAAAATGGTGATTTCCCACAACAGGTAACTAGATAATAAAAGAAATTTAAATAAATGAATAAAATATACTAGTAAAGTATATGACCACAAAATACCTAATGCAGGAAATGGCTGGAGTATTCAAGGAGAACTGCTTGCTACACTATGCGCTTTACAGAAATATATTTCCAGTGTGGGCCCTAGCTGATTACCGCAATCATGTGCTGCAACAACTCAAAGGGATCTAGAAGCATCATGCCATTGATCAACTCTTACTTTAACTATGTAATGGTCCATAACCTAAAATAAATAAATAAATAAAAAGTTGTTCCAAATAATATGGCGTTGCTGTGTGCTTGCAATGAAACACAGCATGTAACTAGTGACAATATCTGTAGAATAACAGGTTCAAAAGAACAATATAATTTTAAGTAGTGAACAATGAACAAACATAGTCAATATAACACAAAAACCTTAAGCATATTAAGATTGTTTTGAATCATTGTAGACTGAAATCTCTGAATAATAAATACATGCTATGAAAATTGATAAAGCACCTAAAACCGCTGAAATAAATGTAGCCATTGACACGATTTTTGTGTGTTCCACAATTCCAGAAGGTACTTCCCAAACAATAGCAGGTGAGCTGGATCTAACACCCTCAATGGTTGATGAAAATATACAGCTTTGGTTAAGCGGGTCCCCTTTAACAATGCAATGTACAAACAAGTTGGGAGGCGCAAATTCGACTCTTGTGTAACCGTGGTTTCCCAGTGGCTGCAGAAATAAATATAAATGAGTCAAACAAGAAGCATCCAATACAAAACAGCCAAACTGTAGATTAGGAAGAAATTATAATCCTTAAAAAACAAACAACTGTTGAATCATTCACATACCGCATAGCGTGCATGCAATGGAATCTCGATGTTAAGTTCCCAACCTTTGTTGTTTCCAGACAATGAGTCAGGGCTTAAATCCACATGAACCTCAGCAACGGATCGGTTTGCCCGAACAGTAGGCAACTCTAAATCTGTATCTCCAAATGCTGAGGCACCACTAAACACTGAAAGCGTAAACAAAAACAAAATAACTCAAAAACCATGAAGTAGCCATGCTACTAAAACTGCTTCAAGGGTATGACACTGTACCACCACGTTCAGTAAGATATTGTAGCTCAAACGGGTCAGCAAACACTCCAGATGGCAGTCTCTCAATAACTACTGCCTCACAGGAGAGTGAGTGTAACTTAGATATAGCTTCTGGCTGGAATCCAATTTCAACAGACGAAGTTAACCGCCGGTGAGAACCTTCACCAACTAACCGTCGCTGCATAACCAACAGTTTCGGCATAAAACTCTCTTTGTGATAGAAGGCATGCGAAAGCTCGCTCAATATAAAATCTTCGAAAACTCGGTCGATTAAAGTATCATGTTTCTGAAAATATGCTTCTGTGATATATGTATGGCTCCCAAACTGAAAACATAAATATAAATCTTATGTTATAATAATTAAATATGATCAAGAATAATAAGACTTTATAGTTTATAGTTTATACCAACTCGGAAAACAAGGATGCAGGCGTGTGTTTGCAATATGTGACACCAGCAAGAACAGACAATATGATACCCAATTTCAGGTGAAGCAAGACTTGATATCCCATTAAAAAACTGGAAAGCAGGATAAAGTAGACAAGGTTTATGTAGTGTTAGTGAATTTAATGATGATTAGTGAAGAGGCATTTGATCGAGCACCTGGTGTGCACAACTCGCTACACATGAAGTTATTTGGATTTTAGAGGCGAATGAATCAGCAATTGATCTGTGAGGTGTAAAGTGTAAAGCTTTTAGTAAAGGGAGATTAATTAATAATCATTAATCATCAGATTATATGTGAGGAAGATGAAGTCAAGATGTGGAAACAAGAACGGGATCCTTGAATGATTTGGAAGTGTTTGAATTGTTGGGTTAATTAACAATAACAAAATTAGTCCCTCAACGTCTGGTCGCGTTAATGTCACCTAAACAACTTAGGGAGGCAGGTTATACGAGACACGTTTAAACGTAAATAACCTAAATCTAATTTCTTGATCTAATTCACCATTTGATGTTAGATTTCGTGTCGTTACATCCCTCATTCATTATATCAACCACACTCCCGCGATAACATATAAACCCTAATAACTCTTCTTCTTCACCGGTCGTTATGGTACCGATATTTGCTATAGCAAAATTTATACTCAGTACGGTTCTAAAATACAAAATTTATATAGCATTAGCTAAAAATTAATAAATTTTAAAGATTAAAAAACAGACGCACACAAAGATCACTCAGGTTGACCCAATTAAAACCGTAGAAAAGAATAATGTATCATTCGCAGACTGCATCAATATGAAAAAACTAACGCTTTGTACCCCATAAACAACTCTATATTGGTATGCTAAAAGTTCGAATAAAGTCGAGGTTAAAGTTGGGAGATCTATCTAATGAAGTACTCTATATATGGTTATTATGTATATAAATATAATATATAACTACATTATCTTTATCATTTTTTAACGGCTAATATTGATGGACCTCTGACCCATCCAATCATCTCAATTCCACCCTCAAGACGAAACCCAACTATCAGTGAGAAATAGGGAAGAGCAAAAATCGGTATGGTACTGATTGGTACCGGTACCGAAATTGGTACCAAGGTTTTTAGTTTTCGGGACCGGTATGGTACCGGTACGGTACGGTACCGTATTTCCCGAATTTTACCTTAAATACTGGTACCGTCCAGGTACCGTACCGGTACCGAACCGAGAATTTCGGCACCGGTACCAAAAATTTGCGATCTTCGGGATCGGTATTTTCGGTACCGGTACGGTACCAAGCTGATCCCTAGTGAGAAAATCCGTTGACCCAACTTCAGCCCTCTATTTTTCCTTTCTCAAGTTAAATATCATTATCATTATCATTAAAACTTGATAATTTATATTAGGGCTTATATATAGCCATCCTGTTAGTTTCAAATACAAAATAAAAATAATAAATAGTTTAAAAAAACAACTGAGTTAAAAGATATAGATAATAGATATAAATATGAAGAGCATGCCAGCTGATGTTAGATTCAGTTTGTTATGTATATATTAAATGAAGATTACTATAGAGGGGAGGAGGGGTAGAGGACGACCGAAATTGACTTGGGATGAGAGGATTATGCATGATTTGATAGACCTAAACCTCTCCGAGGACATGGTTGAGGATAGGAATTCGTGGAGAAGTAGAATTAAAGTTAAGGATTTTTAGAGAGAATTCAATACCTTATGGCTTAGACTTAACTTATTTAGGTCACATACCATAATGGTATTTCCCTTACATATATTATTATTATTATTATTATAATTATTATTAGCTTTTATATAGCTGTTAAACTGTGATCTTATTATTATTATTAATATTATTATAATTAGTAGTAGTTTTTATATAACTGTTAAACTTTGATTTCCTTTATTTTGCTTCATACACATGTACTTAGAGCCGAGGGTCTCTTTGGAAGCCACCTCTTTATTCCTTTGGATAGAGGTACGGTGTGCCTACATCCCACCCTCCCCAGACCCTACTTATAGCTTTGCTGTCGGTGGGATTTTGCTAGGCATGAGTGATTGATTGATTGATATTAAATGAAGATTAATTGGTTCAAGTATATAAGATCAAAAAAAAGAAAGGACAAATATTAATACCAAGTGTATGACTTTAAAAAGTTCATAATTTTTTAACTTATAAGAACTTACAAATTAAAAGAAAAAAAGGGAGAAAAAGTTTACAACTTGAAGTAAGCCACGCATTTTCTCGTTCGTGGCATTCGTCCAAACATACACACATTACAATCTCGTTCGTGGCATTCGTCCAAACATACACACATTACAAAATGAGCCAGAGTGGCTTTGTGTAATGTGGCATCTGTGGCAAACACAACATCTGAAAACGGCCAGAATGGAACCGTGTAATGTAACAGCCGTGGCAAACATCACCTGGTCGTAAGTGGTTTTTAAAAATCCGACAATTGTTGATGGTTTAAGTGGTAAGGTGAGGAAATCTTCCCGCGTTTTTTAAGTTTGAACAAAGTAAAGCCCAATGACACATGACGTTGGAAATAGCAAAGAAGACGCAAGACTTGAGGACCGGAAAACAAGTTCATCACCTAACTACAACGTGTGAAATTTCATGGTCAAATATTCAAAGTTACAACCATTTATAATAATAAAAAGGTCCTTAAACCATTTCACATGTTCCCCTCTAGATATTGGAAGAAAATAAAATACCAGAAAAAGCTACCTGAGGCTCAAACTGTAATAGTTTCACAAGCCAATTGCCAAAACTGCAGGCTTCCTTTAAATACTTTAAATGCTGAAGAAAATGAACTGGAAATAAAAACTCAACCAACATGTTGCTTAATTTGGGCAAAATGATTTTACTTAAAAGTCAGTGAAACATATATATCAATATTAACCTAAATTCTTATATAAAAAAACGTTGATCAGTCAACGATTAGGCAATAATCAAAATTTATTAAATAAAAAAATGATTAAATCTAAATCTCCCTTCAAATTAAATAATAAGAGTTTCAATGCATAAATAAAGATAAAACAAAAGGCTACATAGCAGTTATAGCAACAAAAGAAACTTCTATTAGATCCAAGCCAACAGATTAATAAGTAAAAGAACAAAAAGACATTAGGGGTTTTACGGGCCGTTTTGGTTCGAGCTAGGAGTGGCATAACACTGCATCTTAATACATGGCATCAATTTGCATAAATAAACATGGAGTTGCATCAATTACTTCTAAAAGCACAGGATTTATTGCAGTCATCCTAACAGGCACAAGAAACAAACCTTCTAACACTTCTTGGAAATAATGTAAGGGTTAGCCTGCATCGAAGTATCCAAATATGTTAGATAAGAACTTGCATAAAAGTTAATAGGGTTATTGACTTTAACCTATAAAATTAGTTTCCAAGAAATAATAAAAACAAGGACTTAGTTACCTCAAATTGTAATAAACACTGAATGCGTCCGTCGAAATATGGAGTTGACCACAATCGATAAGTCAAAGACGTTTAACTAATGACCAAAAAATGGCTGAAACAGGACCAGAAAACGATAAAATTTCTGATTTGGCCTCCTTCTCAACCAGCCCCGGTTTCGCCACCGGGGAAAAGCATTGAAAACCATTATATAAAAGCTTAACATTTGGGTGCGCGTGTTAAAAGTGATTACTTCAGTTTAACTAACCAAATGAAAAGACTCTTGTAATCACTTAAAGGCAAAGGGTGTGTGCTGGTACAATAATCTTAAGACTACACGTGATAGTAAATGCTACCGTATTATTGGCTAAAGGAATAAGATGACAGCTTAAGTTTGACCCTAATTTATGACTACATAATCAAGTTAATCAAAAGTCAAAAAGAGTAAATAAAGATTTCAGAAAGTTACATGAAGAATTTAAAATGATGCAATTATCGCATTGTGTTGTTTGTATGTGGAGCTTGTCATGGCAATAGAAACCGAGTAGCTGCTATTGGGCTCACAAAGAAAAGATACACTTGAGAATTACACTAACACAAAACAACGTGAAGTTATTATATAAATGGCTACAATAACATAACTATAAGCATTCCATACCTCTGTGCAAAGGCATAATCAAGGACATTTGCTTTCTCCACACCTACAAAAAGCAATTAATAAACTATGAAGTCGTTCTTCTCCATTAAAGTATAGTCTAGATGATGGTTAAAATTTGCATACAACAACATACCATCATAGAGAGCTCACTTATAAAGCAAATATGAAACACATGGTCCACCCTCACGATAATATGTCATGGTATACAAATTATAACCATCATCTAAACTATTGTCAATGTGTGTCTATTGTCTCTTTGTTAATGTGCATTCGTAAAAGAAAATGTGTACGACAATAGAGACGCACACAGAAAAAAGATGTTATATCAGTGTTTAAGCAACCTAAAAAAACTTTCAATCAACATTATGATGAGAATTTACAAAAGAGAGTGTCATAAAGCACCATCAATTAAACCAATTTTTTGCGTCTAGTGAATGAAATGTCATGTTCTAGTAGTATTTGAGATTAACAAAAAAAAAATAAAGTTAAAAACCCGTGAATTCACGAGCTTTAATGTATAATAACTATACATGTAAACACATTAGAGAAACTAATTCACAAGGCCAATGCACGGTGATTTGCCTAATAGCATCAAACTGATTAAAAAGGTACACTTCTGATATAATCTAATCCAGGATGAAACACAAGCTATCAAAGATCTAATCACATATGGTATTAGTTTAACCAGTAAATTAAACTACAAAATAACTTAAATGACTGTTTTTCAAACCTTTTATGGGAGTGGAGCCGTGTTGCCTTCATCTTCAGCTCGTTTGCTGAATCTTACTTGTATCGTCTATTTGACCTGGTTCGTCTCGTTGTGTAAGTTTGTTTGTTTTTTTTATGTTTGTCTGTGTTCGTTTATGTTAATGGTTGTTTTTATACATGGGCAAAATGAAGGCACAAATAAGTCATTTGTATCGTTTTTTTAGAACACACTCACAATTGACAATATTTGACTCTTCCTTCCTTCATTTGAGCACTGATGCAATTCTAGAATATTTCAGTGCATAGGTAATTATCGTCGGTGAATTACATATATTCTTCTAATTTGCAAGGTGCAACCATTAAAGGGCACCGTATTGTGTCAAATATAACTCAGATTATTTAATTACCATTTAAATTTCTTATTACAAGCGTAAGTAATTGTAACATGGAATTTGATCCAGTCTGTTAGGATCGGAGTCACACACAAACACGAATACAATAGTAAAACCGAAAGAATAAACGAAAGAGACACAAGGATTTAAGTGGTTCGGTCACGGTGTATGACCTACGTCCACTGTCGATAACTAGGGTTTTCTTATTATTGAGTGATACAAACTTACAAGTACAGGAGAGAATATATAGACTAGACAATTAGGGTTTAACCCTTTAACTAAACTGGGCCTGATTAGAGCTTTTGGGCTTGGCCAAAACTCAAACAGCTTAATCTCCTAATTCTGTCTATTCGTCTAAACCGGACCCGACCCATGATGGATCGGAGACCACAACATAACAATCTCCCACTTGGGCTTCGAGACATCTTCTCTAAACCACCACTTGGATGCGTCAAACATTTCAACCTGCTCCCATTTGGAGACGTAAAATGTCTTCACCTGCATTGCCTTGTACATGTAAAATAAAACCCATCTGGTTTTGCACCTCCTAGTTACCCTTCGTCTTCTCAACATTATTCCTGAAGGCCTGCTGAAGCTCTGCACAGCTTCAGCTTATCCAGTATCACCGGCTTGGTGAACATATCTGCTGGATTCTTAGCACCTGAGATATTTTTCAAACTGAAAACACCATCACTGATCAAATCTCTGACAAAGTGATATCTTCTCCCGATGTGCTTAGTCTTCGAATGATAGACTGGATTCTTCGCAAGTTTCACTGCACTCTCATTGTCACAATATAAGAAGAACTCTGCCTGTTTCTTTCCCAACTCTTCAAGAAAAGTTCTCAACCATACTAATTCTTTACTTGCTTCGGCTGCTGCCATATATTCTGCCTCAGTGGTTGATAAAGCAACACTTTTCTGAAGTCTGGACATCCAACATACTGCTGTTCCCCCAACTGTGAAAACATAACCAGTAGTGCTTTTAAACGTCTTCTTACATCCACCCAGATCAGCATCTGAATAACCCCTGAGAAATGTATCCTTCCCCTTAAAACATAACCCCAAACTGGAAGTACCCTTTAAGTATCTGAGTAACCATTTCACCGCTTCCCAATGTTCCTTTCCCGGATCCGACATAAAACGACTAACTACCCCGACAGCATGAGCAATGTCTGGCCGTGTACAAACCATGGCGTACATGAGACTGCCAACAGCAGATGCATACGGAACTTTAGCCATCTCTGTTCTTTCTTCCTCTGTTCTGGGAGACTGGTCTTTGGTAAGTTTGAAATGACTTCCCAGATGTGTGTTTCTCGGTTTAGTCTTCTCATCATTCATCCTGAATCTTTCTAACACTTTCCCTATGTATTTCTCTTGGGATAGTGTTATGGAGCCATCTTTCTTTCTGGATATACTCATCCCCAAAATCTGTTTGGCTGGACCAAGATCTTTCATCTCAAATTCATCAGACAACTGTTTCTTCAACTTGCGAATCTCCTTCATATCAGATCCTGCAATTAAAATATCATCTACATAAAGAAGTAGAATGATATATGAGCCTTTAAACTTCTTTAAGTAGCAGCAATGGTCGGCCTCGCATTTCTTGTACCCAGTTCTCACCATAAAATCATCAAACTTTAGGTATCATTGCCTAGGTGCCTGCTTCAGACCATACAAGCTTTTCTTCAATTTGCAGACCCATTTTCCTTTCCCGGCAACCTGAAATCCCTCAGGTTGTGCCATATAGATCTCCTCGTCAAGATCACCATGTAAAAATGCTGTCTTAACATCTAATTGCTCTAGATGTAAATTTTCTGCAGCAACAATACTTAAGATCAATCTGATGGTGGTCATCTTCACAACTGGAGAGAATATTTCATTATAATCAATTCCCTTCTTTTGCTGGAAACCCTTGACCACTAAACGAGCTTTGTATCGTTTATACCCATCATGTTCTTCCTTGACTCTATAGACCCATTTATTCTGTAGAACTCTTTTATCTGGTGGAAACTTGGTTAAAACCCATGTCTGGTTTTTACTCAAAGAGTTCATCTCCTCCTTCATAGCATGCTCCCACTGGAGCGAATCTTTCAACTTAAGTGCTTCATAATAACTCTCTGGCTCACCATTTTCAGTTAAAAGGAGATAATTAACTGAAGGTTTGTAACGTACCGGCTGTTTAGAAACTCTGGTGGACCTCCTAACCCAGTGCTGAGGCGGGTCAGGTTCTTGTGGAGACTGTTCATCCTCAGACTCTGAACTCCCACTGTCAGAGACTCCCTCTGACTCTTCATTTCCACCAATATCATCATCTTCAAATTCAGAAACTGTGGTTTCTTCAATTTCTGTCTCGGGTTCGGTAGCTGACTCAACTGTCTTTTTCTGAGCATCAATTTCATATTCAACCTGCTCTTTCTGAACCCTTGATTTTGAAGTGTTTCTATCTTTGTATAACTCAGCCTCATTAAAAGTTGCATGCTTGCTTCTGACTACTTTTCTGCTTTCTAAATCCCAAAGCCTGTAGCCCATTTCGTTTGACCCATATCCAATGAAAACATATTTTTTAGCTTTAGCATCAAGCTTGTCATTTTTCACTAGATCATAAGCGCTACACCCAAAGACTTTCAAATGCTTATAATCTGCAGCTTTACCTTTCCACTCTTCTTCTGGTGTCTTGAAACCCAGCGGTACTGACAATCCCCGGTTAATTAAATAAGCTGCAGTGTTAACTGCATCTGCCCAGAACGTCTTTGGAAGCCCGGCATAAGTCTCATACTTCTTGCCCTTTCATTTAACGTCCTGTTCATTCGTTCTGCCACTCCATTTTGTTGAGATGTGCCAGGGACTGTAAAGATCATCCGAATACCGTACTCTTCACAATAATCACGGAATTCTTTGCTAACGTATTCACCACCGTTATCCGACTTCAAGCATTTCACCTTCAAATCAGTTTCCAATTCAACAGCAGTTTTCCATTTCTTAAAAGTATCAAAAACATCAGATTTATTTTTAAGAAAGTAAACCCATACCTTGCGTGTCGAATCATCAATGAAGGTGACATAATAGTGCGATCCTCCCAAAGAAGAGACTGAAGTTGGTCCATAGACATCAGAGTGAATAAGCTCCAATTTCTGAGCTTTCGGTTGTTTTCCGGTCTTCACAAAAGATACTTTCTTCTTTTTACCGAAAACACATGGTTCACAAAATTCAGATTCAACCTTCTTCAGTTCTGGAATTTTTCCTCTAGCAACGAGCATTTTCATCCCTTTTTCACTCATGTGGCCGAGTCGTTGGTGCCACAAACTAGACTGACTCGGTCCACTGGTCACTGCATTTACCCCATCAGCTGGAATTTCAACCATGTATAAAGTGCCCTTCTTTTTACCTCTGGCGATCACAAGATTCCCTTTCACAACTTTCCATTGACCCCCACCAAACATAACATCATATCCTTGGTCATCTAACTGCCCAACAGAAATTAGCTTTCTTCTAAGGCTAGGAACGACCCGAACATCCTTTAGAGTCCATGAGGTGCCGAATGAAGTTTTTAGTTAAATATCCCCCATCCCCGTGATATCAACAGCATGATTATTAGCCAAACGAACTTTACCAAAATTACCTGTTCGGAGATTCTTCATCTTCTTCGTGCTATAAGTGGCATGAAAAGATGCACCAGAATCTGTTGATTCTTCAACACAGCAGATAAGAGTCTCTTCTGAACCTTCTGAATCATCTGAACCGGTGGCCAGATTAACTTCCTTCTTAGATTCTTTCTTTTCTTTTGAAATTGAGGGGTTAGGGCATTGGTTTCTGAAATGCCCCATTTCTTTGCAATTCCAACACTCAATGTCTTTTCTGGGCTTTGACTGACTTCTTCTTCTAGACTTTGACCTACCCCTGCCATTACCTTTCTCTCTTCTCCTACCTCTCCCTTCGGTGCTCAATATAGAACTAGATGTCTCACCAGAATTCCTTCTTCTTATGTCCTCCCCTAAAATCAAATCCCGGACTCCTTCAAAAGTAAGCTTAGTATTCCCAGAAGAACTACTAACTGCAGTAACAGTCCCTGACCAACTTTCGGGTAACGAGGATAACAAGAGTAACGCTTGAACTTCATCATCAAACTTGATATCAACAGAAGACAAACGAGAAATAATAGTGTTGAAGTCATTAACATGAGAGGTAACAGATGCCCCTTCCTTCATTCTGGTGTTAACTAGCTGTCTAATCAGAAATACCTTGTTTGATGCAGAAGGCTTTTCATACATATTTGACAAGGCTTTCATAAGACCATACGTGGTAGTTTCATTTACAATATTGAATGCCACATTCTTAGCTAGTGAGAGTCTAATAACAGCTATGGCTTTTCTGTCAAGTACCTTCCACTCATCATCTTTCATACTTTCCGGTTTCCTCTCTTCTAGTGCTTCCATTAAGTCTTTCTGACATAGCAAATCCTCAATTTGCATTTTCCACCATCCAAAATCCTGACCATCAAACTTCTCAATCTTGATCTTTCCGTCCTCAGCCATTATCCAAACTGAGTTTTGATTACAGCAAACAACCAAACTACCCAAGGAATAAAAGGACTGGAAACTGATCAGAAAAAACGAACCAGCAGCTGCGGAACCCTAATTAGCGGCGGCGGTATTGTAGCGGCGGCGGCGGTACTGTAGCGGCGGCGGTACTGTAGCAGCGGCAGCGGAGCAGCGGCGGCGGAACTGTGTGTATAATCGAGAACCAGGCTCTGATGCCAATTGTTAAGATCGGAGTCACACACAAACACGAATACAATAGTAAAACCGAAAGAATAAACGAAAGAGACACAAGGATTTAAGTGGTTCGGTCACGGTGTATGACCTACGTCCACTGTCGATAACTAGGGTTTTCTTATTATTGAGTGATACAAACTTACAAGTACAGGAGAGAATATATAGACTAGACAATTAGGGTTTAACCCTTTAACTAAACTGGGCCTGATTAGAGCTTTTGGGCTTGGCCAAAACTCAAACAGCTTAATCTCCTAATTCTGTCTATTCGTCTAAACCGGACCCGACCCATGATGGATCGGAGACCACAACATAACACAGTCAAATTGTCATTTTAAGAAACCAAATTCCATTTGACTTTTTTAGGTTAGGTGTTCAAATATGTTACAAAAATGAGTTTATTATGTTTCTACAGGCACAATAGTATTTCATATCTACCAAGCCTGCTGATGAACTTTAATAAAACCAACAGAAACAAAGAATCATATTTAGATGGTTTTTTGTCTTAGCATTTGAATTTACTAAAAAGAACAAATATATAGTCATTTTTTTTATTGTTTTGTTTTGGTGCAGATGCAGGTAAAGAAGTTATGCAGTCACTGTAAAATGTTTTCCCCACTGGTTGATCAAAAATACTCACTCTCCCTAAATCATAACAGAACATAAACCAACTAACAAACTACATAACAAAGCAGTAACAAACTTACAAAGTGAATACACCATTGATACAACCAACAACTGATGGCACAAAATCTCTAGCTCAATGCTGATACACCTGCCTTGTGTAGCAATAATAACCAAAAACAAAAATATTCAAATTATAATTAAACATTTGCGATCTTGAAAATATAAAATGGACACAAAGGCAAGGGCATACGAAAATAATTAATATTCAAAATCTTGAATATATGAAAATGAACACAAAAACAAGGGCATATCAAATGTATGAGGAGATGAATACATGGATCTCTTTGGCATACTGAGATTTCTATTTTTGTAAACAATTGTGTTATTATCAAAACACTCCTTGCTACAATTTTCCTCTCTTTCAATAGCCACAGCCATACGGACACAAAAATCTTCTTGCTGCTATCGCCCCCTGACATAACCACCCCTCCACCACCACTGTTTAACCCCATTTCCCACGTATTGTGAAATTGTGTACAGTTATGATATGAGCCCGTCATAAGTTGAAGGGTCCAAGGGAGACTAAAGGGTTGGGAATGCTGAAGAGTCCAAATAACCGCAACATTTACTACTACAATTTATATGTTTGTGTTTTAGTTTACATGATATGAATGTTTATATAATAAAAATATTAAGGTCTATTAACCTTGTATTTGAAGAATTGTCATCTCAAATCGGCTAACTGGAGACTAACCCATCTTGAATCGGGCCAACTATCTTTACGTTTCTAAATAAAATAGAGCTTCCGTTTACTGGGTTCTATCAAGTTACTTCGAAGGTTGTGCATTTCCTTCCGATGATCACCAAAAAACGGTATTGATTAAATTCTCGCTACACTGTGTATCCAATATCCTATAGCATTACATTGGCAAGAAACAGTATTATTAGCTTTGCAACAGCCACATCAATATAGAAAACATACAGAAATTCAAGTTAAAACATAAGTTTTAGATCCATCAATTATAGTTATGTAGATCAAACAGTGTAACAAATAGGCATGCCTGAGAGCACTTCAACTAAGGGCGAGCAAACCTTAAACGCTAACCAAAATTAACCGACACCAAACCAAATTAACCAATAACCAACAGTTATGGCCAAGGTTATTTGATTAAAGGCGTCCCATAACCGAACTGAACCGAAAAGAAGACATGCTTATTAACCTTCATATAATTTGCAGTTTGATGTCACCTGTTCTATTTCCAGGCTTGTGGTTAATTAACCGAAACCAAACCATTACCTAGCTTCATAATCAATTAACCGAAACCTAAGTTCAGTTATAGTTATGCTTAAAAAATCCCACAACCAAAGCTAACAGTTATGGTTAAAAGTAAAAACTAAACCGAACCGAACCGAACCGAACCGAACCAAACCGCAATTTGCACACCTATCTACCATTGTTGCATCATATAATAACACAAACAAAGTATAATTGAATAGAATTGAATTGATATATTCTCCCTGCGGATGACATTTCTAAAATCCAGGGCTATGGGCTCAACATTAAAACCCTAAATTCCATATTCCAATACTATACATAAAATAAATGAAAAACCAATAGTAATAATAATCAAATCATGCGTCGACCGGCTGCTTTCGCCTCTGTTGAACATGTCAATTTCCGGCAGCCGTGCTATATCCGCAGTATCATACTGCACAGAAGAAATTATTCAAAGCAAAAAACGTTTAATAACAGTACGATACGAGGAGCACTTACCTGCATTGCAGGGAGTGAGAGGCGATGAGGAATTGTGAGGGAGAACATCCCATACTTATAGCATAGAAGAGAAACCGCCGACCATTTAATTCAGCCATTTGATTGCACAATGATCAATGGGTTGCAGAAGGAATGAGAATGGAAGAGTCTGAATTGATTGAAGGAATTAATAGAGCAAATTGAATTAAAGAATTAATAGCATTCAGGAGCTCAATGCGAATGTGTTTAACGGATTGAGGAGGAGCCCTAAATGTGAATGTAGTTGAAGGGTTAGAACGCATGTTTTGAACAATTATTATTATTATTATTATTTATTACAATATATCAACCCTTCATCCTTCATCATTTGTATTTCTATATTTCTAAACATGGATGTTGTATTCCTATTTTGTCCTTGAATCATTGCATTCAAATTTAATCAAGTGGTTGGCAAATTACTTTTTCTATCCAATTATTAATTGTCTGTTTTGTCCCTAACTTCTAATTGTGAAATAAACATGTTGTCCATCACTATTCCTTAATAATATAATAATAATATAGATAAGGAACTGAATTAATGTATGAATTGAACAAAATTGAAATACGTTGTGCAATTAATTTTGGCATATGATGAGCGTTCAATTAAACTATTAAATGGCCCGCGTGTTGATGCGAGAGCGTTGATACACATTAACCAATGCTTCATGACGGTATGTTAATAAAACATAAAGTTGCTAAATTTTAATTGTGTGTGCGTTACGCGACAACTCTGGTGTTAAGAAAATTGATATCAAAATGTAGATAAATTTTTTTTAGCCACCTAAATGTTACACTGCACAGAAATTGAACAATTGACCTCCTATCTAATACCTTACGCACCCTACTATCCCACCAAAGTAGGAAACATAAATAGAAATAAGGATGCATTCATACAAAATACAAAGTTAAGCTTTTTTTTTTTTTTTTTTGAAGAAAACATATAAAATATTTTATACTTGAGCTATGTATTTTGCCATGCATTTCGTGAGCTTGGTATTGAATAAAATGTATATCAAAGTGTACGAATAAACATTTTCGTTTTTGTTTTTATTTTAGTTATGGTACCATAACAAATGTGACGGAAATCGACCGAATTCGCGTAGACTACTGCATTTTGTTTTAGTTATGGTAACGTAACAAACACAATGTGAACGAACGGATTACAAATTTGCTTTTGTTTTTTTTAGTTTAAGGACCGTAACAAACGTAACGGAGACCGACCGAATTTGCCTAAATTAACCGCCTCAATTTGGGAATCGACAACGCTAAGGTTTTACCAACGTCTGAGGACGCCACCCTATTGGTCTACCTCAATGTTTATATTTTTTTTCGTTTTGTTGTTTGTTTTAGTTCCGATACCATAACGCACGTAACCGAAAAAACCGAATTCACATCGACTTACGGCCTCTACATCCGGAACCGACAACGCTTGGGATTTACTATCACCCGGGTTTTAGCAATATGCCCTGACGCAACGCGCTGGGTGAAAAACTAGTTAAATATATAAAAGTTTACATCTTTAAACACCTTAAACTTTCAGCAGTACCAGTCTCCCATTACATAAAATAAAATCATAGCAAGAATCAATCTTTTCGTATACTTCTAAAATCTTTACATTGACAAATTTATTTTCCAACATATACTAAATTACATTTTACCAATTTGCTCTTCTACAGAAGAGAACAAGTTGTAAACAATAGTGCAGGACCCTTTTTCCTCTCCAACACCCGCAGCACGAGCCTCCAAATTTCAACCCGAGGTCGTCATTGAGGGAAGACTTGTAATTAAGTACAGATTCCAAATCTCAATAGGGGTTGGTTTGAAACAATATAATCAAATCTTGAACAAATTACTATGATGGCATTTTCTTGCTTATAAGTGTAGGGGTGACAGACGCAAGCCCGATGAGAAACAAGGTTCCGATTGATGTGATGTCATATAAGTCTCCAATTGATTGTAACTCTCCAAGCGTTATTCCCACCTGTCGAATTATAAATGATAAATAAACATTCAACCACAAAAATAAAATAGAAATATGAAAGAAAACTTCAGAATAGTACCTTGACAGTTACATAAGCAGCTGGAATGAGCCCGATGCTAGTTGCCAGCAAGAATATATGATATGGCACGTTTACCATCGGTGAAGCAACGTTAATAAACATATTAGGCAGTGTCGGTGTCAACCTTAAAAACAGCATGTAATTCAACAACCCTTCTCGTCTTTTAGCCACCTAAGTAAACAAAACAAAATTCATCAATTATGAATAATAAATAATAATAATAATAATAATAATAATAATTAGTGAGTTGGGCCTTACCTGGGCTTGGAAGAAAACCAACTTATCGGGCCACAAAGACGAGATAAGGGGGCGACCGATCAAATTAGATAAAAAGTAGCAAGACGATGCACCAGCAGTGGCAGCAAAGACAACGAGGGCTACGCCTCGTAAGACCCCAAAGAGAGACCCCGCGAGTAGTGACATGAAAACAGTTCCCGGGATCATAAACGTTTGCATGAATATGTAAACCGTGCAATATCCCACCAAGACTTGGATAGTATAGTCGCTTGTATATCTCTCAAGATTATCCCTAAGAAAATCAAAAATATGAATTACAAGATTAAATACAGAATATAAATTAACCTAAGCCTTTTCAAAATAACACGTACAAAAAACTGAACTACAAGATTAAAAATATAAAATACAAGATACAAAAGCATATGTTTAGTAGAGGTGCAAACTAGCCGAGCCGCTCGCGAGCTACTCGAGACCGGATCAAGAAAAAGTTCGAAACGAGCCGAGCCGATCCCAAGCCTCAATTAAAGCTTGTTATATTATTGAGCTCAAGCCTAGTATGGGAAGATCGTTAGGCTCGTCGACCCTTAACGAGCCTAGTGTATTTTTAACTTTTAAGTTTTTAACTCTTTTGGACTTCTATGCATTAATTCACACTATACAACCAAGCTCGAGCTGAGCTTTGGCTCGTTTAAGATACTACAAATGAACTCGACCCAAGCTTAGGCCTCGTTTTAAGGATTTTCTCAAAATATATAGAATTAATTAAAAACACATATAAAACAACAAATAATAATTTAGGCAAGCCCAAGCAACTCGCAAGTAAAAACTAGCTGAGCTAAAGCTTGGCGCGTTTACACCTCTAATGTTTAGAATAGTTGTTGACTTGTTGATTCAATTCCATGAATATCTTTTTGTGCATTAGATTTTGCTCAATGAAGACTTAACTCTATACTTGGGTGTGTGTTTTTCTCCTATTATTAATTTTATTACAAAGACCTAAATTTTAAATAAGAATTTAAAATTCAATCCAAAATAAATAAAAACCAAAACTTGTAACACATAACAGATCCAGTTCTTAAAACAAAGCATAAATAATTACAAATAATAATAAGTAATTACCTAAGGATATGAAGATCTTCAAGTGTTCTTGGAAGCTTAAGAAAGCTGTAATCAGATTCCGGCAAGGTAAGATAAACTCCGATTAAACCAACGCCAAAACTCAATACAACACCAGACACACACCCAATTTCCCAAAACGTTAACGGAAACTTTGATGACGATGAATTAGCCTTGATTTCGCCATTATAATATTGGATTGAGGCTGAAGAAGTTGGTTCAATCGGTTCTTGATCCATCTAATTGGGTTCTTGTTTGATCTCAATTTGAGTGTTTCAGGTGAGAAATTGGGGGTTTTGTAGAGGGAAGAAGAAACCTTAATGCGTTAATTGGTGTTGATGATGATGATGATGATGATGATAATTATAATTATGGTGGTGATGAGTTGGAACAGATTATTATTAGTATTAGAGAAAGAGCATCCTGAGCATATTTATAACTTTTCACAATCTGATTTTGTAACTTAACATAAGGGTATAATTGTCATTTAACATTGTTTAAAAATTCAATCCCGCTGCTAATTTTAGAAACGGTTTTTATTAAAACGGTTTTTATTATACTCTGTTTTATATCAAAACCCATAAACCGTTTTTGTTGAGTAATTGAGATTACGATTTTGGCGATTTTGATTATCGTTCTATCGAACGCGATGCATTCCGATAATTAGCTGAAAAAATCTGGTAATCGCTAATCTGTTGGTTCGATAGTATGAAGAACGTATTAGCTCTATGTATTAGAATTGAACGAATTGGTTTTAAATAGGTGTGTATAAAATTCAGAACGTATTAATTGAACGTAGTAGAAAAATGTATAAAAATTGAACTAGTTAGTTAAGAACGTATTAGAAAAACGTATAAATAGTGTATTAAGAACATATTAGAAGAATGTATTACAATTTAAACGAATTAGTCAAGTATTGAAAGTGCTAATTTGAAATAGGTCTGTATATTAATAGGACTAACAAAAAACAACTATATAAGCTGAAACAACTATATGGTTCAAGTTCATAATATTCCAAAGGCGGCTCCATCATATGATACACAAGCACAACTGACACCCACTGCGCAACGGAAACATATGCCACACCTCGTTGGTGACAATTCTCCCCAAACGAGTGCCCATGTGTATGACAAAGCGAACCCAATATCGCAATCAGGTGATTATTACGTTTACGGGTATGAACCACCATTGGACAAGGTTATGGAGTGTGATTGATTTGCCCAAATCTATGAATATTAAGCAGGGTAAGAAGAGTGCGAAGACTAATTTGCTTAGGTTGAAGGTGGATTTGGGGATGATTTGTGTTCTGCAAATGTATGAATTACATGATGGAAGTCTAATTTGTTACATTGGAATATAATAAATTAAAAATGGTTCAATGGAAGGAATCTTTACCTTGGAGAGATTTGAAGGATTGTGGTTTTATGAAAATGGGAATTGAAAATGGGAAGGAGGAGGTGACAGGATGTCAGAATCATTACAATTTACTTTCTATTGAAAGTGCTAATACGTTTTGCTTATACGTTCTGTTAAAAAAAAGTCTGAAACAACTATTTAAGCATCAAACTAACAAAAACAACTATATAAGCTAATACGTTTTGCTTATACGTTTCACTAATACGTTTTGTTAAAAAAAAGTCTGAAACAAACAATCAACAATCTAATTTGTGTTCATCTAATACTCTTTGATAATACCTTCTGCTAACACGTCTGTTTAAAAAAATGTTTAATAAAACCTTATAAAACTCCAATTTGATTTTTTTCTAATACGCTTTGCTAAAACATTTTTCTAATACGTTCTGTTTAAAAAAAATCAACAATACTGCTTTTTACATCATCTCAGTTGAACTAATATGTTTGTCTAAAAACAGCCAAAATCAAATCGGCTTATGCAACTAAAGAATCTCCTAATACGTTCCTTTAAACATAAACGTCTACCTATTATGTACGGTTAAAAACTTTGACGACACAAAAACAATGCAGTGTCGTCAAAATCCGAAATTTGTCTAATACGTTTAATTACAGGAATTTTGAAGAACAGGGATTTTGGGGAATTGAAGAATAGATTTGGGGAGTATAGTTGGACGGAAATACTCTTCTGATAACTGGCGTATAGTTGTATTTAAAAATTTAATCGCGTATAATTGTACGTTCAGGATACTCGCGTACGTAATGTACGATAGTGTATTAGTGTACGTTAACCGCCCCCATTATTATTATTATTATATTCGGTGCTAATTATTATTAGTGTTTTGACATTGGTGTGTATATATTGCTGACTATCAATTGTTTTTGAATTTTGAAATTAAATAAATAATTTGGATAATAATATGTAGTTATTTGAATAATTAATTATTTACTAGGTTATTGACCCGTGTATGACACGGGTGGAAATATAGAAATCGTCAAGTAAATAAATATATAATTTCAAACGACATTTTATTTTTTAATATATTTTTGGAGACATCAACATGATTTCTAATTTCAATTCATATTCATACGCTAACGAAGTATTGAAACACATAAACTTACAAATAATGATTTTACATAGTAGAATCTTTACAAAAAAAAGTTTAAAACTTTAAAAACTAATATTACCAGAAAACAAACAAACTTCACTAACATTAGTGTGTAAAGCAAGCAAATTAAAAGATAAGCATCTATGAAAGATTTCCAATAAACATTCAATAATGATTTGGGCTTCTTTTATTTCTGAACTGGGAACACAGTTGATGACATAAACAATCATACACCAATCTAACAAACATTGTGACTAACTGACTATGAAAACTGTTTTTACATTTTATGTGAAAAGTCTTGCACCCTAATACACTGAAGCACGCCCAAAGCGCATTTAAAAGCATAACTAAATCGAAACCTTTTTAAAATTACATGTTTTTACCATAATCCAATCGCTACGTTTTGAGAATGACCAATTTTAACCCAAACCAAATCGCTATCTTCTTAAATTGACCTGTTATGATCCGAACCAAATAAATATGATTTTAAAAAGACCCGTTGAAACTCGAACGAAATCGATACCTTTTTATATTGGCTCGTTGACCAGAACTAAACTAATACCATTTTAAAATGACCCATTTTGACCCAGGCCAAAGCAAATTGAAACATTTCTTAAATGACCCATTTTCATAAATGAAAATTGAAATAGCACACTTGAAGACTAAGAAGAAAAATGAAGGGTAACACATACAACACTCTTAGCTTTTGAAATCCTTTATATCAAATGCGAGTTCATTATTACTGATTATGAAAGATCCAAAAAAATATAAAGCTTCAATTACTTAACACACTTGAAAGTTGCAACTCATGTGAGTCTTTCACTTAATTTGTGAGCCCTTCGTATTCTTTTTCATATTTCAATAGACACTAAAACAAAACACCAAACAAACTAAATACAAATTGAAACGAAACTAAATTGAAAAAAACTAAAACAAAACCAAAACCAAAATCCTAAAAAAACAAATACCAATCAAACTAAACAAAAACCGAAATGAAAAACTATAACCGATAAATCTGAAACCGAATAAAAAACCAATACTGTAAAAACCAAAATGAACAACTGAATAAAGTTAAGCCCACCTAAAACAAAACTAAAAAAAATCAAGCCGAAACGAAACTGAAACGAAACAAATTTATAAAAAACTAAAACCGAACAAAAACCATAATGAAATCAAAAATAAAAAATAATTATAATGAAACTTTGAAAAAGAAAAACTCAAACTCATTAAGGAACACATGTATTGTTATTAATTATCTATAATATATATAAATGATGTTAGGTTTTAACAAGATTATCAAAGTGATAAAATCCCTATTTTACAAAAAACGCAGCGGATATAAGTTTTAAATCTTGTTAGTTTGATATGTATAAAACCAATTTTACACATGCAAAACCCATGCATGTCACTAAAAGTACATGCATGTTAAAGCTACCTTTCAAATCCAACAAAAAGGAAGGAGATGATGACGAAGAAGGCAAGAACTTGAATATGAAGCTTCTCAAGCTAGCATACCCCAAGCTTTCCAACAAACACCACTTGTAGCTAGGATTTGGCAACACTTGTATCTTCTCCCTGGTTCCTTTTTCCTTGGCCGTCCAAAGAGAGGAAGAAAATAATGCAGCGTAGAGGATTTATCCCATGGTCTTGTTCTTGGTCGTCCAAGAGAAGAAGAGAGGAGTTGAGAGAGAGTTCCTCTAGTATACTTGTGTTGCGTTATGTTGTGTAGAGAGAAAATGAAAGAAAGAAATATTATATTCTTTCAAAATTGGCACCACCCCAAGGAACCAATAAGATGCATTGCATGTCTCCATTAGATAATATTTATTAATAAAATAAGAAGAGGGGGAGGGGGGGCACCCTCCTTCCTTTCTTGATTTTATTATTTAACATTTCCATAAATGTGTTGTGTTATAAAACTTATATTGTGTTATAACTTGTATTGTGTCAAACACAACAATAACACATTACATGCTTAATATATTGTTGCTTAACCCTCTTAAACAACAATATTGAATGCTTTCTCTCAAAGTATAAATCACCCATATGATTTTTTTATTTCACAAGTACATTTTATTTGGAAACCCCTTTCCAAATAACTCAAGTGTTAATATTTATTTGTTATGATCATATCATATATAAACAAATATTGTTGGTGTTTGTCTAGCTTGTTATTGGGTATGACCCGACTTGGATCATGACATACTAACCACATCAATAAAAATATGTGCCTTGGGCATAACGAGTCCAACAAATGAAACCCCTAAAATCCTATGGGTCGCGATGTGGTCGCTCCCCCCCCCCCCCCCTTATGCAAGTCACAAGATTGCTTGATTTTTAAATGGAGGCCTCTCATTGATTTAACCCAAATTCATGGGTATGCGTATTACCAAAACCAGATAGCTATTAAACGGGTTATAACATCTTATTAAATTAAAAATTAATCTTACTAATTATTTGATATTAAAATCCTATAAAATAGGGATATACTAAAATTTAATATCCAATTTAAAAAGATTATTTTTAATTAATAAACAATTTTATAGTAAAAAACATAAGCAGGTCATGAGTCACCAAATCCAGATAGCTTTTAAATGGGTTATAACATATCATTTATTTATGAAACCATTTCATCATCAAATTCTAAGTATATTATTAACTTTCTTACAATAAAGAAAATTAAAATCCAAAAAATAAATATTAAAAAACAAAAAATGTAAAACAATCATTCTATCAAGCCATCAAATTGTTACTTTATTTGTAAATGAAGGCTTCTCACGTATTTGATCGAATTCACGGGTAAAGGTCTCATCAAACTCAGATAACTCTTAAACATGCTATAACATCTCATTATATTAAAAATTAATCTCATCAAATATTTGATATGAAAATCCTATAAAATAGGGATATACTAAATATTAATATCCTATTTTATTTAGAAAAATATATTATTTATAATTAAGAAACAATTTTATAATAAAGAAAATAAACGGGTAATGGGTATCACCAAACCCAGATAGCTTTTAAATCAGATTATGATGTATCATTTATTTGTGAAACCATTTTATCATCAAACCTCAAGTATATTAATTAACTTTCTTACAATAAATAAAATTAAAATCCAAATATATATATATATATATATATATATATATATATTAAGAACGAATAATGTAAAACACCCCCCGTAATACGGGGGATAAAATCTAGTTAATAATATAGTATAATAGAACGTGTTGAATGTAATTAAGTTAAATGTAATTTTTTTATAATTTTAAATTATTTTATTAGTAAGAAATTATGAGAATGAATATTATTTATGGAAAGAATTATTTTTTTAATAGTACAGTAGATAGGTAGTGACTGAATTAGCCACATTATATAAAGTATTAAAAGTTTTTACCATAAAATGACACATGTAAAATAGTTATCATGCTTGGTTTAAATAGTATTTAGCATGAAAGTAAATTTTGTCACTTTCAAAGTTAATGTGCAAGGTTTGAAATTTTTGTGATTTTCTTTATGACCGTGGGTTGTGGTCAACAGTTAGGGTGCCAATCAAGTCCACACAAGCAATGGTACTGTTAAACACTGTTACAGTTAAGGGTGCTTAAAAAATCTGAATCCGTATTTGAAATATTTGAAAATCCAAATTATCCAAAATTTCGGATTTGAATGGTGATTTTGAAATTTTTCGGATATCCGAATTATCCGAAATATATTTTTTATTATTAAATTTTATAAAATTCGGATAACTTTTTAGATATTTTGGATATTTTTTCAGATATTTCGGATATCCGAAATATTTTTAAAAGTAGTTTTTATTTTTTCTTTTATAATTATTATTTTTTCCCTAGATTTTTGAATATCCTATTTACTATCTTACCGGATATCCGAAATTTCGGATTCGAATAGTGAAATCCACTAACCAAAAGGTCCGGATATCCAAAGTTCAGATATCCGACTTTGAACACTCCGAATTACAACCGAATGAAAGGAGTGCCACCCATCCTAGTCATTCTACTAGCGCCCAAATGACCATCATTCTATTTTTTTGATTGTTTTTTATTGGTCCAACCATCATCATTACTGGGATTAATAACTTGGTTAGCTATCCCCCTCCACTTTTCATGAAATTAGTATCACTCAATTTTCATGCATCACCTACCAATATTCATACATCACTACCAACACTTTCAAAAATGTTTTGACCCATTTCTTCACAAATCACCATCACCCGATACCGACCAGAAAACCGTTTCATATTTGTTATCCTGATACTTTATAGACTAGTTTGTTATGTTTTGCCTGTGACTGTTGATCTTGATCTAATTAATGGGATGCAAGGTACAATGTTTCATCGATCTTATAATGTCATCTTGCTAATGTGTAGTGTTTCGTTTTGTGATTGCATTTAACCTTTGAATGATTGTTCTTGAGGTTTTTTGTTATCAAGTAATAATTTGGTTCTCTTCCCTAATTTGATGATTTTTTTTTTATCTATAGGTGAGGAAAATTGATATGCTCAATGGAGTCACTGCATTAAGATTTGAGGTGGTGAAGGATGAACTTATACTAGATGGAAATCATATCGAGCTTGTCTCAAAATATCCCGACTTAGGCTATAAACACTCTCGAATGTCTGTATTTTTATTATGTGAGTCATAAGTTGGGGGATCTGAAATTTTAATTTGTAATTTTAAGTGGAATGTTTTATATAGTTTTGAAATATCAATAAATGCTTAAATTTTACAAATACAAAGAAGATTTAAAATAGAAAATGGCTTGAACGAAAAAAAAAATATCGGTCGCAGAACGGTCGACCTGCAATATATGGTGGCAAGTTTGTAACAGGCAAGGGGTCGAAAAATGTCGTAATAATGGGGTCATAAACAGTCCGATCGCCAAACCATCTATCAACTCCAGGACTAACACAATCAATGGCTAACATTTAACAGCCATACTCATGACATAACAAAGCATACTGCAACATATGCATGTAAACAAAAAAAACATAACAGGCTGTGTGTACTGTCTCCAACCATCCACCCAGGTGATCTGTCTGATATTCACATGACAACTATGCTGTGAGACTACAAAGACAATCACAAACCAATACCATCCATGCAGTCACACTTGGATTAATCCCCTAATTAGTAGTTAATATTAGCAAGTATAAGCCCATCAGTTACAAACAATAGAAATGAATTGAACAAACACACTACAGTATGGGGCAAAATAACAATCTATCATCATTCAATAAGCAACAAAATTCATTGATCAAAGCTGTCAACCGAAACCATGGAATATAATATGCCCTGTAAAGAAACTTATACCTTCCTACAGACGTTAGGAGAAACCGAAAATCACCTGTCTCCAAAGTAAATCGCCATCAGGGGCAAAAGCGAAAGTAAATAGCCCTATTCAAAACCCCCTGTATTAACTAACAGCAACAACTCCCTTCGACCAACGATCAAGAATCCACTTTCGTTTAAGCAAACCTGACCGTGATATTCCATCCCCACACGAGGTATTCGGGTTTATGAAACATCATGACACCCTGTATCCTCACCACATCCACCAATATTATTATTATTGTCCACCAATTTCATCAATTCTTTCTCACAGTTAAACAATCTAGCCTCTTTCTTGTTCAACACATCCCAAAAGAAATCCGTCATCACTGACTCATAGCCCGGCATCTTCGCATACCCCGGGAAGTAGTTAATGTCAATAACCAAGTACCTATTCCCAACCTTAGTATCCCTAATCATATCAAAATTAAAAAGATGCAGCTTCATCGCCTTTCGCAACCCACTCGCAATATTAACCACCAAGCTCATCGGCGGCATCACAACATCCTCCAATTCCAAATCCAACATCTTATAATACCTATCATCATTCCTCTCATCCGAGATCACATTCGACACCTGCGAAAACGACAACGAACCGCTCAACCCACCCAACTTCTCCTCGGTAATATCGGGCAACGACTTCCGTTTCACACATTTCACATACTTCCCAACCACATACACTTTGAAAATCACTCCACCATGGTTCACAAACTCCTGCACCACCGTCGGGCTTTTAAGCGTTTCGAACCCCTCGTTACTGAAAACCAGCAACATCTTATGCGATTTCGTACTCCCGTCTGCCACTAGCGGCTTCGCAATCACCGGAAACTTCAAATCCAAATCCAAATTCAAATTCAATTTCAATTTCTCCGGTTCAAATACTGCAATCTGCTTCGGTATCCCAAACGACGCCGTTTCACCGTCTTTCAATCCCTCAATTTCTTCAACAACATCCAGCATTGAAATCCGATTGTGTAATCGTTCAACTTGATCCGGCAAGTCAATAACAACGGCGTTAGGGTTACAAACGGAGTACTCACGGAGCTGTTGCCGCCATTCCTCACCGTGTAACTTGTGCAGCACGCAATCAAACGGACCTTGATCCACTAACGGCTTATCAGTATCGATTTTAATAAGATCGATACCGCGTTGCTTGGCTAAATTCACCAACGAGTCCTGAATAAAACTCTTTTGCTTCTTCAGTAACAGTGCGTAGCCTATACTGAATCGCTTCGTCGTCATTTAACCTTTGATTTCACTAATGCAATCCAAATACTACTCATTACAGAGGTTTTGAAGTTAACGGAGAGTGTGTATATAGGATTTTGAGGAGGTGGGTTTTTGGTGGATGGGGTTAACTATGGTTAAGAGGTTGGAGAGTCCACGTGGCATATTCTTTTGGAAATATACGGATTCCGCCGCACTAGTGAGTGTCAGGATTTAATAAAATATAAAAAGTGGGAATGTGTTATGGTGGCCGTTGGTGAGTATGCTTGGCGAATGAAGGGATAAGGATTGTGACACGTAGTAGTGGTTGTTAGATGGTGTTGCTCACTTACCGATCTTTTTATTATATACGAGTCCTGTTATACAACTCATATGATCATTTTTTTGTTATTTCATACTATTTATGTGTTCATTTCCTATTATCATACAAGAGGTAGGAAACACGTCATACGAGTCAAGTCTAACTATAGCCACCATGTAGGAACCAAGTCATGTTTCTCACAGTATGAGAATTGAGGAAGATAGAAAAAATAAAAAAATGACAAGAAGATGATACAAGAACCGATCAACGTGTAGGCAAAAGCGAGGTGGGTGGTGGTGAATAATGAGGTGTGTTGGAGAAGACTAGGGCCGTATTTGATTATTAAAGACAAATGATGCATGCTATGTGTAGATGGCTGGTAACCGCTGATAACAAAAAATCACCTCATAAAGTCTTACTCAACCTTTTCATAGAGATAATTTGATTGGGAAGTGAGATTCAAAGTATTGACTTTAAAGATGAGTCAATGTGTAGTATACTATCGAAGAATTCAATGGTAATCAGAATGATCATAGAAACAACAAAAATGGAATGGAGAGCATAAAGGGAATTTATATAGCTAAATGTGTGTATAATTGTCTTAAAATATTTAACAAAAAAGTTACAGTATGCTATACTATTAACGTCAAATATAAAATGTGATACATATATATATAAAGTAACAGCTGAGATCAAAATCATAAATTATAAACATGAAAGTCAAAACCTTAATATAATACTATTACAATTATCATCAAGCCCGAGCTCGACTAGACGTTGTTTAGAGCTTGAGCTTTTATCATTTATTAATTAATTTATATAAATATTTAAATATTAAAAAAAGAACTTTTAAAGTCTAAGCTCGGCTATAGACCATGTACAATACCTTACACGAGCTAAAACTCGACTATGAAATGCGAAATTAACATATAGAATTAAAAAGGGATGTGATCCTCCTGCACCACCCCCATATGCCTATACGGCTCATATAGACCTATACGGTCGTATAGGCTACACATTACTGACAAGGGACAAAATAACAGCTTTTTTCAACCTACACGACCGTATAGACCTATACGAGCCGTATAGATATTAAATGGCTCATATTGCTATCTGACACACCATAAAACCAATACGGTCGTATAGGGCTATACGACCGTATAGAAAACTTTTGTAGAAAAAGTCAGCCAGCCTTTTACCACTGTTAATCGCTGCCGGAAAATGACTATACGAGCCGTATAGTGCTATACGATCCGTATAGACAGATTTTCAGGTCTATAAGCTTAAAACATGAAAGATTTTTATGATGGTTGATAAGATTAAGCTAAAAGTAATTTAACTCAATGCAATATCATGGTTAAAGCTTAAAACATGAAAGATTAGTTTGATCTTTTATAAGATTCTACTGAAAGTTGTTTAACTTGATGCATTGTTAGGATTTATGATCCTAGAACATGATATATTTTGAGGTGCACTTTTATTTTTATGTATGTGGACCAGATATTTATCAGTATGTTTTAATCACATGCTTTCTTGTTTGCTTAATCATTAATTGGTTATTGTATATAGACTATTATAAAATATAACGTAATATAACTTTAAACAAATATTATCGGGGTACAACTACAAATTATTTAGCCGAGTATATTATGTAAATGCTAATAGACAATTTATTCTATTCTAAAATATCATATTTAGCCAAGCATGTTATATACTTATAATACATTGAAATGTAAAATATTAACGTATTAATATTTAAAGCTGTGTCCAAAAAATTGTCTGTACGGCCGTATAACCGTATAAGGCCATATTAACGTATTAATATTTAAAATTTTTAAAAAGTTGTCTATAGGACCGTATAGCTCTATACACCCCGGTATAGGCCTATACGGCCCGTATAGGGCTATACGAGGCACTACAAACAATGAACGACAATGTCCGACACAAAATGATATGATTCAAGTGCTATACGACCGTTTAATCCAATACGAGCCCGTACGGAAAAAAAATTGGTGTGTGAAGATTCTACAATAGACTTGTTAAAATCTACGCCTGCTTCGAGCTTCTTATCAATACTGTGTTTATATCTAGTAGTTATGTTTGATTTACTGTCGACTCAAATAGCAATATGCAGGTCAAGCAAACCGCCTGCGGCGAAGATGACGGAAGGCCGCCGCCGTGCCGGCTGTTTGCGACAGACGGCAAAGATGTTCAGAGTATGAGTTAATGCCAACAAAATTTCAAGTTTACTGGACCTAAACGGAGGTATATTATATTGTATTATGATCTCTTCTTCTAATTTCTCATACACCTACTACTACTACTGATAATAATAATAATTGATTTATTAATTATTATTTCTATTAGATCGATTCTCCTAGTTAAAACTGCTACTATTTCTAATTTTAGGGTTAATACTCTGTAAACTGTCAATATGATTCAGTTAATTCAGAATTGATAGAATTGTATTTATTTTAAATGTAAACACATCAGAGATTATTTACAGTTAGCAGATTTACTGAATCAGTTATAGCTGACCGCTAACAACTTATGATAACTGTTAATGGTAAATGCCTTTAGTTCGTTGAATAGCGGTTATTATACACGCTTCTGCTGTTTTCATCAGTCGATCATTTCCGGTGTGAAAGATTGTGTTGTTCTTAAGATAATAGGTGTTTTTTTTGGGCTGTAAGTACTCTGGATTTTGTAACAGGTTATGTAGAGTTTAAACGTTAAACATTATAACTAAAGATACTAACGGCTCTCCATCTATTTGCATATTTCTGAATCCACGGTCCCTTGCAAGGGTTTGGTTCTAGACTTTTGTAGAATCTTTAGGCGAAGAGCTTGCAATCTTGCATAGAGCATTTAGCAGACATGGTGAAACTATTGAACCGGTAATTTGGAGTTGGTTGGTGTGTTCATAGGAGGTCTTGGGTGGCTTGTGAGATAGGAAGGAGTGTGTGCTTTCTTGTTTAGGGGTCCTAACATAGTGGTATAAAGCTTAAACATAAATAATTAGTTAATGATGAACTGCTAATAATGTTATCAGTAAAAAAATGTCAAGCGTTCCTGATCCCAACTGGTATTAGTCTTTAGTTAACATGTAATCTGTAATCATCTGGTTCTTAGTTACAACATTTGCTATTTCTCAATTCTCACTCTTTTCATGTAAAATGGCAGCATGCTGATTAAACTCCTTGATTCAGGCATAGTTATTAAAGACGCTAGACGCACTCAAGGCGCATAGGTCTCGCCTGGGGCCTAGGCGCAAAGCGCAAAAAAGTGAGGGCCTAAGAACAAAAAAAAAACCGCACTTAAATAGAAAAGATTTAAAATATAAAAAACAATACTATTCTTCATATAAAATAAACAAAAGCTATTATATTACATTTAGTATCATCTAATTAGTACCAAAAGTTCTAAAAGAGTCAAGATTCAAATGTAATTCCAAAACTTGAATAACAAAATGTCAAAGTAAAGTACCAAAAGTTCAAATGCCAAAATGTTCAAAACATGAAAACCAAAAGTTCAAAAATTAATAAATAGTAGCAGTTCAAATGATTATTGTTCTTGATCCATCATCAGTATCAATAGAGATGTCATCAACTTCAAGAGGCGAGGGCCTATAAACTAGAAGTGCATATGTTGGGCCTCGCCTGGAAAATGGGCCTAGGCGCAAGAAGCGAGGGCTTTTACTAACTATGGATTCAGGTGATATATGTTCCAAATTTTAACTTTTGGGGTCTAATTTGAGCCGTTGTCTTAGTTTTACCACATACATTCTATATTAGCTGTTTTCTTTTTCTCTCGTTGTCTTTACTACTCTTAGCTCTTTAATCTAGCTGTAATTCATTAAAATCAGTAGATAACACCTATTTTTATCTCTTTTCCCTGTGTAATATTATAATAAATGCTCGTAGTTCTTTAAAGTGAATACTGCTATCTGGATCTTTTCCAGTTACAACAATATTATTATTTTTAGTATGTCTTTTTCTTGGGGTGTAACTACAATCAAATGTCAGTGATACTCTATATTTTCAGTTTCTCAATTTGCATCACACATTGTACATTTATCTGTACCAGTCTTAATTCTACATTAAAACGCGAGTAATACTTGATTGTTTGGATTTTGTGTTTGCATTAATCCAAATGATTAATCAAATATTTAAGCCTAAATCCTATCTTTTAACTGATCTAAGCCCTTTTTATTATGGGTGAGAAACAACAAATCAATTCTACGTCGTCGTTTTTGGAGCTGTACCGCCTATATATAGCCGTGTCTTCTAGGGTTTTATCTACTTTTAGTATAAAAGTTTAGAAAATATCTCTCGAGTGTTTCCGCCGCCACCAAAATGAGCAATCATCAAAATGGTGGAAGTATGATTCACATCTTTGGGGGAGACAAAGCTAATAACCAGGATGATTATAGGAAAAGATCTGGTGCTGCTACTCCTAATGCGGCTTACGGTGGGCACGAGGCTTTGGTAAGTGAACCATCTCAAATTCTGAAATCTGGGTCCTCTAGCTTTGTGATGGTAAAGGATGGTACTCTTGGTAGACCTTACAAAGTCCCACATTGCAAGCTATTCAACTCTGGAGCGGGCTGTCCTTATGGGGATAGCTGCATTTATATTCATGACGAGAAAGTGACAGCCCGAGAAAGTTTGGCCGTAGTTCTGGCTCCTGGATCTCCTGGTGTGTATTCGTGGGTAGCAGAAACAGGGCGTCAGCACCGTTGGCAACGCCGCCACACCCACTAGCGGATGGAACAGCAATGTCGCCGCTAGTAGTACAAACAGTGTCTAGTGGGACTGCGAGGCCGTTGTCTTATAAAACAAAGATTTGTAAAAAGTGGCAATTAAATGGTTTTTGCAATTATGGAAGCAAGTGCCATTTCGCTCATGGGGAAGCAGGTATAAACTAATAATCTTAAATTGACTCGATTATTTCCCAATAATACTTGTCTACCGTGAATAGTTTAAATTTCTATCTGAGTTCTTGATTAAGATTTAGATACTATGATTGTTAATTTGTTTGCCAACTGCAGTTATTCTTAATGCTCTTATAACTGAGAATTCGACTTAGATACTCCCTTGCTTAAAGTCAATGCATATCAATGTTAAAAATGAATCTAGGAAATAGAAGTGTGACATTTAAAGTCAAATAAAATTCATATAAATAGTGATACAATTAAATCTGAATAGCTTTATATGATCATGAATTGGTTGCTTTCACAGTTACTTGCCATACTTTTGAGTTTTTGACCATGCATTGTCAAAAACTGTTAAAAGATTTTATAGCAAATTATCATTTTAGCTTCTGCAAGTTTGACATCTAATACAGAACATTTCATTAGTTCACATTTGGTTATATTGAAAGTTGAACAAGTTCTTCTTTTCGACAGAGCTGCGAAAATCTGGTGGTATAGGACTGAGTGAGAGCGAGACCAACCTTAACAACCAACGGACCATGTTTCAAAACCTCCCAGCAGCATACAAGCCATTCTCAGCTTCTGCTGCCACGGCAGCAGCTCCTGCTAATGCAGGTGGGTCCAGACAGGTGGCAGGTGCAGTGCAGGGACCTATCCCGAGCAGGAACGCATGGAAGGTTCCTAAAAAGATTAACGGGATTTATGGCGACTGGATTGATGGTCATGATATTGATTAGTTCTTTTACCTTGCAGTAGTTTGTTTGGCTTATCTTATTTCAGTTCTTTGCCTTTGTTGACTTTTTATGGTTAGAAGTTTGACTTGATTCAAATTGGATGTTAAACTTGATTTAAAGATTGGGATTTAGAGGATTTTTTTATTTTTATTTTTGGTTAAATCACCTGAATTCTAGAAAGACCTCATCAAATCGGTTGAATTCATTACCAAATTAATGGTACAGATGAAGTCAGATTTGTGTGTGGAGGCTGGTGTCGAAAACTGTTGCATGCCGATCGCAGTTAGTAGTTTTTAGACATGTTTTAGTAACAAGGGGTTAGTTTTATGAATGCTTAACCAACTTAACTAAGTTGATTTAAGTGGGTTAACCAGTTAGCCCAGGATAACAAATTTTGTACTTATAGGGATATGATGAATTGAGAACACTAGGTGTGTTTTGATTGGGATTTACACTTCAAATAATAAGCCATCAATGATTGATATTGAAGTCAATTTGGTCCAAACACATGCCAATCTCCAGATCCTATTGGGAAAGCAGCTAACTCACCTTGTTTCTCGACACTCCATCGGTCTGAAGGTATGTACACAAGTACTTTATGTGAAGATAGATTTAAATGGTACAACCCTTTGGTGCATAGTTTTTTAGATTTAGTTTTTACCTGTTTTAGCCTTACCTAAAAGCATACTATTGCGGACCTGAACTTATTTAACCCGTCAATCAATTCGTTCATTTCACTACCTACAATAAGCGTGCTTTATTGTGGACTCCTTTGTAACATAATATTCTTAATGCATGATATTCAAGTGTTTATAGCCGCGTTTATAGTGAAGGTAGAAGAAGAATGCTGACTAAATTCAGCAGCAAGTGCAGTCCTCCACCAGATGCCTGGACTTATTGAAGAAGAAACTATTGATTCCAAATAATAAAATGGCTGCATGTTCATCTACCAAATTACCACCAAGATATGGGAAAAGAATACTATAATGCCATCACCATCCACTCTTGTTTTTAAATGATCCTAGTACACTTTTAGTACGTCACATATCTCATTTAGAACACCTAGAATGACTGCTATGTGCCTACCTAAATATTACGAAGTTCAACATTAAAAGTATTTATTGCATGAGCTACTTGAAAAAGTAGGTATGAAGTACTTAACCAACTACTCGCCCTTGGTAAGTACTACATGTATGTGGTAACAAAATTCATTCACCTTTTTCCACTTAGATTTGCACACGCACGCGTAAGGGTGTAAATGAGTCAGGCCGAGCTTGAACTTTAGAAATAGATATCAAAACGAGCTGAGCTCAAGCTCTCTATAGTTAAACAAGCTAAGCTCGGATCGTTTATACCCCTAGGCATGTAGAATCAGAGAGACCCTGGCCTCTAAGCCATATTTGCAAAATACTTTAAAAGTAAATACCCCAAATCAAACATGTATTTCTCAATTATTATATCCATTTAAAAGAAATCAATATTTACAACTTGAATATGATCTTGTCACACCAAAATGGCTCAAATGGACAAAGTTTAAGCATTTGATGTTTCCCTTCACAACATTCTCCGGCTAACCGACATCACCCCAAGTTCGTCGAGTCATTTCTTGTGTTCGAATCAGCCGTCATTACTGGCGGCGGTGGTGTGACTGACTGCGATGATTTAACATCACAACAAACATTCGCTCTACATAACGGGCAATTCAAGTGCGTTTTAAGCCAAGTATCAATACAATAAACATGAAAGACATGACTACATTTTGGCAAAAGCTTAATACTCTCATCTTCTTGAAACTCCCCTAAACAAACCGAACAATCCCTGCATGTAAACAACCCATCTTCTTTCTTGTATTTACAAACCGTTATCGACTTAATAGTAGCTTCATCCAAACCTTTACCCATAACAAGCCACGGCACATAATTCAAATGATCATTATCTTCAGCAAGAACATCCACTCTTGATTCTAGTCCTTCGGGATCACGAGTTTCAAGATTATAACTAACCTCTTTTGTTAACATCATAGATGATGATTGATTGTTTCTTGAACAACACATATAGACCATAAAATAGTAAGCCATAACTAGAAAAATGCTTCCTATGAGAGTAATGATCACGATCACCACGGGCGAGAGGGTGGTGGTACCGCCTAAATCACCGATAACTAGTGGCGGTGGAGGAGGAGGGAGGATGATGTATTTACACCACTTTGGGCAGTATATTGAACAAATGTTTTGAGAACAATTGTTAGGGAGAATATTTGGAATCCATGTTTTTGGATCCTTTAAATATCCCATAACACCAAAACCTTAGTTTCAGCAAAAAAACAGAAGATCTTGGTTGGAAAAGAAAAGAAAATTAAACTAGGGAGCTTTGTTTCTTGTTTCTTGATCATTTGTTTCTAGTATTTGTTAATTCTTCACCTTTCAATTTCTTTTTGTTGGTAGGAAGCTATGCAAGTAATCAATGTTCTTTATTATTTGTAGAAGGGTAGTAGTAGTTGGAAGGTCCCATATTTTTTAATAATTGTGACAAATAGTTATAGAAATAAACAATTTGTTAAATAATTTTTTTATAGTGAAATTTATAAATTGATCAGGTTAACTTGTCAACTAACAACAACTTTTAGAAAAAAGTATATTAAGAAAATTTTTATTATATAATATATGTTGATAAGAAAAACAATATCTTTATATATCTACAAATAATATAAATCCATGGAAGATATAAGTCTTTATCCAATCCAAGTAATTATCATACTCTTGAGAGAACTAAATATAAGAATGAATATATTTTTTTAATTTGATAATTCACTTTACTTTTCGTTTGAATTTTTTTTAATGAAGTTGACCAACCTAGACTACCAGTGTTCCATGGTCAAAACTACAATCAATTGGGTTGTATTAAATTTGGGACTGAAGTAGTTTTCATGGGCCCATGAATTAAGTGGATTGCAAGTCTGAACAATTCAAACTTGTAGAATTAAACAAACTTATTAAAAACAAAAAAGAATGATCACAGATCTTGAAGATGTATATCTTGATTTACTTATCTTACTTACCATCTTATTCAGTAAAAACATGTTAGAACCTTCATGTTATCTCTACAAGCATATGATCTTGCATAGGGCTTTGGTCTTGAACCTAGGATCATAAGATCTTGATCCAATTTGATATGGGTTAACTTCCATTAGTTCAAAATGTGTTGAACTTTCATATGATTTTTTGCAAACATAGAATCCTCATCTTGACCATAGAATCGTAAGATTTCGACATTATTCAATTTTGTTCCACGTGAATTAGTGAACTAATAACATATACATGGGCTAACTTTGTTAAACTAAGAAGACGTATAGACTAACCAGCTAAAGCAACCCGACAGTTATACTTTAATAGTTTAACCATTAAAATTTAAATATTTGATTAGGTAGAACAAAATGCAGTAATAACATAGTATTGTGCCATCTTTTTTAAACTTTGAATTTTAAGTTCAAGGAGACCGTAAAAGCTATGAAAATCTCTAATTTACATGCTTGATTATTTTTAAATTCTCACTAGTATTTCGCATGTGTTTATAACATAGTGTTTACCACAGCCTTTCAATAGCTTTTTTCACCCACTAAATCCTCTTCACTCCACCATGAATTCATCAAATCGAATTTTGAGTTCCTTGGTTATTCAAATTTTATCAAATGAAGAAAATCCTAATTGCGAATTCGCAACATCCGAAACATTAATTACTTGAGTAGATCATTAACATCGAGTTTTGTGATCGATACATTGTATATACATGCTATTGGATGTTAGTTAAACTATAAATTGATTGGTTAGGTTTCAAGATGACGAAGAGTTTGAACTTTGAGTGAAACGGATTAACTAAAATAAATAAATAAACAGACCTTAGTGATTAAACTTAGTATAAATCTTATTCATCATCGTTATTCGTTACAACTTACAAACCAAGATCCAATGGGTTAACATAAAATAAATGGGCTGGATTGACAACTGGGCTTATTCAATTGAGAGTTTGGGCTAACTAATTGTGCTAAAAGTAAAGGACTAAAGGCTAGCAAAAGGAAAAGTGATGGAAAGTATTGAAAAAAAAGGCTGATTATTTCTTATAATTACCATGATTACGATTGGGTTATATATATTGTTTATATTTAATGAGTAATGTTTTGTATTTGACATTCGAATATAATCGACTTGTTGACGATCTCATTTCACTTTAGGGATACTCTAGTCTGTAGATATCTAATAGATGCCTCGATGCGGTTTGCTATGAATAGTGTCTAAATTTAACAAGTTAATATAGTTTATCCGTCTATGTAACTAGTAGATTTTTTATGGGGAAAATTTTATAAAATAGTAACTAACTTTCAAAAGTGTTCCAATTAGGCTATTGATGCAAATTTCCCCAAATCGGTTCACTAAATCTTCAAATCAAGTCTCACCGTTTTTTTGTGCGCCTAGAAAGAAATGGATGATAAGATGTGGGGGTCGGAGTTTTCAATATATGTAGTTAAATTTAAAAAATTTAAAAAAAAACGTTAATTATATTAAAATTTAAAAATAAAAAATAAAATTCACGTTGCCACTCCGCGCCAACTTAAAAAAAGAATAAAATATTTCTATGTGAAACAAAAAAGAAAATGGATAAAAAAACAGGTTAAAACCTTTAATTTAATCAAACATGAAAGTTGAGTGACTTAATTAGAACACTTTTTAGAGTTGAGTTACCTAATTGGAACACTTTTAAAAGTTGGTTGCTATTCTATAAAGTTGCACCTTTATTATATCGAAAGTGGTAAGCTTAATTTTGTTATCATGGTTTAATCTCAGTTACACAATTAATAAAACGAATGGCTTATATTAATTTTCGCAGTTCTCACAACTCGATTGATTATCAAATTATCAATTCTCTCTCTATATATAGAGCCTCTATAAGTTTTCTAATAAATTGAAAATATTTAGTTAGTGTGTACTTATTTTAAAATAAAATAAACTAAGTCCTATATCATCAAATCAAGAAAATGGAAGAAAAATACTTTTATGATAGAAATTGGGTGCTTTCACTTAATTCGAGTGTTTGTCCCCCATACGTCTCATTAACCATGTTTGGGGTCAACTTTTGATATCAGTAATCTATTATTCCACAAGTCTATTCTTGATATGACAATTAGTCTATATCAAGCATTGTACCTAAGTCTATTGGTAACATAATTATTAGTGGGAGCTTTCATAAACATTTAGGTTGGAGATGGCCATGGGCTGCCAAGTAGCGTTGTAACTTACAAGGCATGCATCCCTATGTATGTATAAGATTAATATAATCAGCAGATGATAACATGATTTATATTAAAATAAAGTCTCAAGTATGTGTATAGTGTATGTGTCACAAATATTAAATCTGGAACTTGTTATCCTGAAGCCAAACTCAAGATCCAAAAACATATACAAAAATTAAGAACAAACAATGACAGAGAGTGAGATTACGAACTGGCCAGCCACATTACTGGGGTTATGCTAAAAATAAATGTCCACATAGTCCCTCCCTAGAGTCTGACTTTAGGACCAACTTCTAGACCAAGGTCCATCCCACCGGTTATCCAAGCCCATTAGCTACTAGATACGATCCAAACACATTTTGTCAATAACAAACCCTCATTATTAACAATACAAGAAGAAAGAATTAGAACTAAAGCTCATCAACTACTACATATTTTGTAAGTATGTGTGTACAAATACTTATCAAACGAAATTAAACATGAATGCTCAAAATCATGTCTTGGTTCAACAGTTGTATTACTGAAGTGCTAAGTACTACTTTATCAATCGACTCTTACAAAGCTCTTTTCATATCATTTCGATGAATTATGAATAATTACATAAACTTGATTTATAAGTATTAGTGGAAAAATATTATTAAGAGTACACCCTTGAGAGGATATGGGTACATGTTACTTTGAAGTTTTTTCTTCTTATTAATATTCCTTTAAACGTATTAAGTTATTAACCATCTTTTTATTTATAATAATCGGTATAGTATCGCTGTGTTACAAATCTTAGATCAATTAAACGAAGAAAGTATGATATCATTCACCGTTTTCAGAGAATATCATGTATATAATTATCCTTGCCTTCTATATAATAGAGCATGTTAAGGCACGTAAATTTGGTAAGGCGTTTAGATATAATCACCACTCCAAGAACAATCCCATTTCCAAGTAGCCACCGATTAGAGATGAGCAAAAGGGGTACTACTACCGATTCAGTACCAAGTTTTTGAGTTTTAGTGAAATATTGGTACCAGTACCGAACCGAACATTTCAATGTCGGGACCGGTACAAAATATTTTCAAATCTCAACATCGGTATTTTCAGTATAGGTACCGGTAACCGGTACCTTTCCATGCTCATCCTTAATGATACCCGAAAAAAAGGATATGATCAACCTCATTTTTATCACATAAAAGACAATTAAAAGTAAAAAATAAAAAGAAAAAAAGGGGAACAAAAAGAGGGCCGTCATGTATATACATTAAGGAAAAGAACCCACGTTTTGATAATTACTAGGGTCAATTCACACGATTGCCAACAATTTAAAAAACATGTGCTCCTTTAGAAAAGTTTTTCGAAAATACTAAACACAAGGATCAAACATTCTTCTCGTTTCTCATCTTTCTCTTTATTATTTCACTAGGCCATTTTCTGAAAAAAATAAGCATAAACGTGGACATATATTTTAAGCACAATAATCGTTTTTACTTGATTTAGAAAACCTTAACATACCAAACAAATTATGTTCAATATACTTATTCTATAAATTAGTAAACACGAAGCAAGGTTTTAAAAAAATATATGATGAAAATAGTGACGCACACTTGAGCTATAAACAATATAATAAATATCTAGACATGCACCGGTAGTTTTTCAAGAGTGATGGATCAACATGACGTTGATCTAAGATCTTTGTCTTGTATTGTTGTACAAGAAAACAATTGTTTGCTTTGCCACAATACGAGTGGATTTCTCCTTGTTAGCATACTCCAACGTAAAAGTAAATATTGGTTTTCAAGAGCAATTAGCGATAGTAGTTGCAGTTAAGCATTTTTTTTATTAGTTTATAGGTGAGCATCTATGGTATAAGGCATTGAACTCTTTTACCAACGTGACATCTGGTCTTGAAACCAATAATATGTATAATCATATATAATGCTTCAGATCTGCAGGTTTCGTTAGTGATGCATGCCATTGGCTAGCGACACTAGCCGACCACATGCCAGCTGGTTTCGGGCACATACATGGAGATAGCGACTCGTGTTTACGTCAGTGTTGATTCAAAGGTTAATGCACCAAACGTATTTATTTAACACTTACCCGTTTCATTTTCAAATCAATCCATTTGAGCCTTATAATAATCAAAACTAATCAACAACTCATTAAGGCAAACCAAGGGTTATCTACAAAAGTAGCCCATATGATTATACCCCGTCTCGTTTAGCTTTAAGCGGGAAGTATAAGGTTCCGGATAGTCAGGCGTCTCTAGTAGGAGCATGTTTAAACTTGTATGATTAGTCCTCCCATTGGTGCTCTACGAGGAATAAAGCTATGTACCCTTCGGATGTTTCTGTTACTGCTATACGGCTTCATCATATGATCACCACTCTTCCTCTGGTAACCCTTAGACGTTCCAACTATCTGCGAATTTGGAATAACAAAGTTAGTTTAATGACATAATCTTAATAATTGCTGTGATCGGATTTATAAATAATTTACCTTACATCCGAGCGAACAGAACCGGAAGGAATCGAGAAGAGTACGCTCGCATACTTCACATGTGTTTGTCACACCTTTACCCGGCCTTGGCTGTGGCCGTTCGTTTAAGAACACGACCTTCGCACTGTTGATCACGTACGTTTGAACTGAACTGATGTCTAGGTGTTTTTGGATTTCAGAAACCAGAATTACATCGTGATAGGATGATCTTCGAATCTGTCCACATATATACAAAATATATATTCCAGAATTATACTTATGATGATTTTAACCTGTATACGATGAATGTCGGAAAGATGAATATGAACCTGTATAACGCGGTGGTCCTTATGATGACTGAGACAAAGAGAACAGAGAGAACCATTTGTACAATCCAAACAGTACATATTACATTCCGACTTGTGCGAATGTGCGTGTAATTTGCATTGACCAAAGTAACTTTCACCAAGCATTTGGTTCAGCCACTTCGGCCATTTCTTATCTTCGTCAGGTCCTCCAGCACCCTGCATTACAACAAAAACCAAATTCAGTTGCATTTAATTTCACACCATCAAACAACCGTTCAGCGTTTTGACCAAAAAGTCAAACTTTGAAACTTTCTGGTCACAACGGCGGTTTGTGCAATATTCAGACGGCCGTTCTGACCAATAAACGGTAAAACTTTAAAAACACTTGGTCAGAACAGCCATCTGAAACTTTAAAAATAGTCGCTTGAAACGTTATGGGATTAGATGCCTAAATTGTTATGAAATTGCATAACGACGAACCATAACACGACGGTTTTTAGGCGTTTTCGATTGCGGTGGAGGAGGGTGCGACTGGATGATCGGAACAATTTGGGTTGAAATGAGATGGAGGAGTGGGTGTGGGTGGTTCTTATGTGCACGCACAAAGTGAGTTTGTAATGTATATTAATATTGGTATTGGAGTAGACAAAAACCGAACTTACTTACGAACCTATATTAATTACAAACCGAACCTAAGAGAACGTCCGGCGCAAGGAACCAGCCTCCTTCTTTCTTTTTTCATATTCTTTTTTCTTGTTTCTTTTCAATATTTTCTTTTTTAAATTATTTAGAATTTTAACTTATAAACTATAAAGTTATAAAACATGAATAAAATATAAATATTTTCTTATAGTTTTAACTATAAGTAACTGAAAATTTTAAAGTAAAAATGTGAAAATGGCTTATCTTTTATGTAGATTTACATATAAATAAAATATAAATTTAAATAACAAAATATAAAGTAAGATAAAGCAAATAAAAAGGTAATGAGATTTTAGAAGTAGCAAAACAAACTAATACGATAAAAAAAATTATATACTATGATAAATTCAAATTTCATTGGCTCAACCAATTTTACCAATAACCGATTGGTCTAAATGAAAGTTGTTCAAATAGATACAAGAGTAGTTTTGAAAACGCTTGTTAACAAATTTTAATAATTGGATAAATAAAGATATAATTGATGTGATTTGACAATATAATGGGAGTTTATATAGTTAAAAGGTATATATATTTATAGCCGTCCACTTAAAAAGTAAGCATGATTTAAAGTGGCATCTCATGCCCCTCTATTGGCCATTATCACCTCCTTTTGAATATTGTTAAGTCACACATTTTTTTTAAACCGCGAATTTATTTTAACCTTTGTCGTTTATAGGACTTGAATATAAGACTTTTCAAACCCTCTCAACTTAAGGAGCTTAAATACTTTAAATACTTTGTTTTTGTCAATGGATCACCAACTCATTGGTGTTAGGCGCATTAAAGCTTTATATATTTGCAAATTTCTCATTTTTATTATTCAACATGTCAATATCCGTATTCAACAGATAAATTGTCTTGAAAGAAATTGAAAATCAAACTTATGATTCGATCCAAAACAAAATCGACAAACATTAATGCTATACATGAATCTAAACTTTAATGTATTGGATATTTGGATATGCTGTTGGTAATTCCAGACCGTATTCACAAGTCGGTGAATATGGAATTACCAAAGTTGACAAGTCGGTCAAATTAGTTCACGTTCCTAATTATATATGATTAATACGGTAATGTTTGGTCACTAAATAAGGATTAGATTATATAGGGCTTGTTTAGAGGCCTTAGTTATGTGCTAAGCGAAGAATTATTGTAACAACGTGTGGAGTCAGATTTCTCTTGCACTAATAAAGTGCTTATCGATGATTTGCCTTGATAGGCTAGTCACACATCTTTTATCGTGTATCAGTGTGGTTATTCACTTTTATTAGTGAAGGCTGAAAATCAGGTTGGGTTAAAAGGTTTAGGCAAAAACAAAAGTAGGTTTGTGATAAGAATGCAATTAGGAGCGATCTAACGTATATGACGGACGGACATGTTGAAAAACAAAATCTACAATAACTAGTGTAGTTTGATTGTTTGTTCGCGTTACCCCTCCCCCCCCCCCCAAAAAAGTTAATAATAATAATAATAATAATAATAATAATAATAATAATAATAATAATAATAATAATAATAATACACACACGATGTTAGTATAAAGACTTAAAAAAAAAGATTACTAAGAAGATTTTGATGATAGGAGTGTGTGTTTCTTGCAGGTGTGGTTGTTGAGTATTTGACTTTGTTTGGCTAAGGGTACTATATCTTATGGTGTGAATCATGCGAAGGTGGTTGTTGACTATTAACCAAAGAAGTCAACTAAAAGAGTCATCAATGTGCAAGTTGAGAACTTTGGACAAGTGATTCTGAGAATCAAGAGAACGGTGTTAACTACCACCATTATTGCCATGGCCCATGACCCAATTTAAGTGCCCTGTATTCTCTTTATTTTTTAAGAAATATTATTATTATTATTATTTCTGAAGTAATTCGTGACATACTGTATATCTATAAAATATGTTAATATATTATGTTGAGAATTGTATCAAGACAACTGAAGAAACACTAATCGACCCCGGGCAAATTACGGATAATCTGGGGGTTAAATAGATGTTTCCCACGAGGGTTATGTCCGGCAAAGATGGTTCTTCCGATGACCTGCAAAACAGACACCGTGAACTCGTCACTGAGAAGGGGGGGTACCTCCTTGTGACCACCCTCCGGCGTGAGAATCAGACTAGATTGCTCTTGAATATAAGTGTATATTAAGAGATTGCTAGAGAAGATAAGATAATGAGATATCAGATAATGTAAGATAATGTGTCCATACCATTCCAAGGTGTTGGAGTATTTATAGCCGAAGGTAGGTTTCCAAGAAGGTACAGCCGGCTGAATAGTATTCCTGTTCTGCCAACTGTGGGCTACGCACATGCCATGCTGGTGGTTGGTGGGTAGGCAGCGGCTGATAGTGACCCGGCCGGCTGTGTACTATTCCTTTTCCACCAACTGCAGGCTATGCACGTGCTACGACAGGTTGTTGAGTAGGCAGCGGCTGATAGTGACATTAAGTAATAGAGCATGCTGCTCGTTGTACTGTTGTCAGTGAGCTGTCGCAGCTTTGGTCAGATCTTTTGTCCATACCTCGTCAGGTACAGTACAAAAGATCCTCCAGTAGCGTACGGACTGGCTCATTTGGGCGGGAGTTTTCCCGGCTTTGTGCGGGAGTATACCCGGCTTGCTCACTCCTTCTTCAGGTGACATTACTGAATTATTTAAGAGTTAAGTGCCTTGTGCGTGTAGCCTTGCTGCGCGGGTAGCCTTCCCTGATGGCTAGTATCCGTTGCTGCGGGAACAGGCGGAGTACGTCGACCATTGGGAGGCTTTTCCTGCGGAAACAGCTTGCGTACTGCGAGTAAGGACGTCACGTCTCTGAGCATGGTGGGTCCTGCGGATCCAGTTGGTTTCTGCGCAGACGTCTCTCTTCAAGGTGAGTCTTGCGAGTTTAGCCTTTGCGCAGACGTCCCTGTTGAAGGTGAGTCTTGCGGGTTTAACTGCGCAGACGTCCCTCTTTGAGGTGAGTCTTGCGGGTCCAACTGGGCTCTGCTGGGACCTACCTCTTCAAGTCCGCCCAGTCCAATGTTCTTCTCATGAATTGTTAATAAGTGAGGTGAACTTTTGGACTTAAGCAAAGGGTTTTGAAAAGGGTTTAGTTTTAAGGTTTTCCATGGGGATTCTTCCCGCGGAAGTCCTAATGTCACGTGCAGAAATTCCCGACTTTTCTGCTTGATCTTTGGGTATGATGCGGGTAGGTCTGTAACCTCCTCGCAAGTCAGGAGCGTTGAGTTCCATTTGTGTAGATTCTCCATGAGGTTTTGGTAGTTTTGAACATAGTGATCAATTATGTTTAAACAACCAATTCCATCTTGGAGCTTCAAACAATCTAGTTCTCGACGTTCCCGCTATGCGGGGATGTTATTCCCGTTTCCGCAAGCACGGCCCAGAAGATCCTTCTTGGTTTCAATTCCCTGCGGAGTGCTAGGTATGTGAAGGGTTTCGCCTTGACACTGTACCCGCACTCGTCTTATAGTTACTTTACTTCCAAGGTATTCCTGGCTTCAATTCCCTGCGGGTGCTAAGTATGTGAAGGGTTTTGCCTTGACACTGTACCCGCACCCGTCTTGTGGTTACTTGGTTGCCGAGGTATTCTTGGCTTCAATTCCCTGCAGGTGCTAAGTATGTGAAGGGTTTTGCCTTAACACTGTACTCGCACCTGTCTTATAGTTACTTGGTTGCCAAGGTAAGGGGTATAGTCCCGCTTACTTTTGAATCTTTTTTGAATCTTTTTGAATCTTTTTGAAATTTGAAGAGTTGGTGAAAGGATAAGAACAGTCCAAACTGTTGAAACGCCATCCGACGGTTTCTTCTGACAGTGTCAGGACGTGCAGGAAGTTATGGTGACGTGACAGTATATGGTCATTCCAGACGCTTTTTCAGGCGCGTGGGCGCGAGTTTTCGGGCGCGTGGCCGCGAAGTTTACGACACGCGTCCTGTCAACAGTTGTTGCCAGCTTGCATATTCCACGTGTCATAGTTTCATTGCACCTGCGCTTTCCTCTCTCTTCCGCATTAAATTCATCGCATTCATTGCGATAAGTATATAAAAGGAGGAGAGGTTGCATCTCAACTCACAGTTTCACCTCTCTTCTTCTTCTAAACGATTTCCGGCGAATACTCTAACTTTTCTGTCGAGCATTCTCCTGAAATCGTTCTTCTTTACATTCAAAACATGTCTTCCGTTCATGATCTTGAGGCTACCGCTGAGGAGTCTGACGTGTATGTCGAGAATCCGTCGTCTACTTCTGATAAGGACGATAAGAGTACTGCTGGTGAGTGCCAGTGTGCTCTTACCGTCGACCTGTACCAGTACATTGTTAGGAAGTTCATGCTCGAGCCTTTCGAGCCTGAGTTTCCTAAGCCTCATCAGACGGTGTAAAATGCCCCCAAGGGCAAGATATGGGTGTATGCCGCATTCTTCGTTTATGGGAATCTCAGGTTCCCATTGACGAAGTTTGTGTACCGTGTTTTGGAGAGACACGGTGTACATCTGACGGAGGTGCACCCGATGGAGGTCGCTAAAGTTCGCCATTTTGAATGGGTGTGCCTCATTCTGGGCGTGGAGCCCCATGTTGACCGCCTGATGACCTTCTATTCCTGGAGATGCATCCAGGGGTGGTATACCTTGGTCACTCGGATCAAGGGTTTGAAGATATGCGCTACCGAGCGCAGTCTTCGGTCTTGGAAGCGGGAGTTCTTCTATATCTCCGCTCGCGTCGTCCCCATAGCGATGACGTTCAAGAACGGGAGAGCTCTCCCGAACCTTCACGCCTTCAACTACGAGGAGGCTGAATGGTTCTCCAAGATTTCCCGGGTCCAGTCTCCGGTTTACCGCTTTGCGGAGTCCGGGATGGTGATGCTCGGGATGAGCCGGGTGTGGAAGGATGCTGGGGCGGAGGCGCCACAGGTTCCCATCGTCCTTGAATACGGTTTGAACTCTATCCCTTACGGTATGCTTCATCTTCTTTGCTGATTTAAAGTTTTCTTCTAACTGTTTTTCTTTTGTTTTCAGAGGGAAATGACCTACAATCGCTCCTGCATCCGCGGGAAGCTGGTGGTCCCGCTCGGATGGGTACCCGTGCTCTTGATGAGAACGAGTTGCCCATCTTGGAGCAAACGGCGGATCGGTTTGTGGAGGTCTACCCGCCGGGCCACCCGATCATGAGCGCCGCGCGGCCAGGTAAGGAGTTATTTAACCCTCGCCCTGTCAATGCTTAAACCTCTGCTGGAATTCCTCTAATTTTGTCATCTCATGATGAGGAATCCGCAGATGGTCCTTTCTTCACGCGGAAGAAGAAGGCTGCTGGCGGGAAGGGTAAGGCGAATGTTGCCTCCACTGCCGATCAGGGGAATCGGTCAGAGTCAGAGACCGAGAGTGAAAAGGTGGCGGGGAACCCTGGTGGTGATGAGACCACTGTTGGTTGAGACAGCTGTCACCTCCGGGCAGCCTAGTACGACGGTGACCGGCGTGAAGAGGCCGGCTCCATCGGGTTCGTCCCCGCCTATTCGCACCTTCAAGCTCAAGAGGACTCGTAAGTGTAATTTTCATTTACTTTAACTGCATATCCTTCCGCCATTATATTTAACTATCTTGTCTTCATGCAGGCGTGGATGCAACTGCATTCCAAAGTGATGCGGGGAGGAGCACCTCTAGACCAATGACGGTAGGTTTGGTCAACCTACCCGAGGCGACGACCCAGGCGGCCGCGCCTGTTTCGAGTGTTGGTTCAGTTGCTCACTCGGTTGAGGTAACTGTTCCAACTGTAACATCATCCCCGCCGGCTGCTAGTGCGATCTTCACGGAATCCTTCACTGAGCCGGCGGTGATATTTTCTGCGGGTTCTTCCGCAGCGGCGGCCACGGTTGTGAGTTCACCTCCAGTGAGTTCACCTCCGATGGTCTCTATCGCAGCGGCTTCGACCGTGCCTCCGGCGCCGGTGACTACCTCGTCCCCGGCCGGTTCAGCAGGTATGTTCGGGGCTTCTAGCCAATCTCTGCCTCCTTCCCATCTGCCTGACCTCTTGGATGGATATCCGTTAGGTTCGGGTGATGGGTTTGGCGGCTACCGGCCTACTGTCGACCCTACAGGTGCGTAGGGTTATTTTGGCCTTTTTATATATATTTTTGTTTTTTATCATCTTTTCCTAACTGCTCTTTGTTTTTGCAGTGTCGGATTCGAATGAGGTGTTTGTTCCGCGGTGGAACATCCGCCGGGGAACCACCCTTCGGACGGCTGTGGATTGCGTCGAGTGGGCGCGCCACGCCGCCCCCAGTGGTGCACTAGGAGAAGCTATGTCGAGCTACCAAGACGGTAGGCTGAAAAACGAGCTTCGAATTCTCCTTGCCCGGATGCAGCCGCGCGTCGAGCTGCTTTGTCGTGAAAACGACAAGTTAAAGGTGGCTCGTATCCAAGAAGTAGCTCAGGCGCGGGCTATCCGGGAGGAGAACAGGAGACTCTCCGCCGTTGCTGCGGAGAAGGAGAAGGCCTTCAAGGCCCTCGAGGTTGAAGTTCAGGCCCGTCTCGAGGCCCGTTCCAAGGCTACCCAAGCTGTTAATGAACAGCTTCGGTTGGCTAAGGAAACTGCACGGAACGCAACTGAGAGGGCCACCAAGGCTGAAGCTGTTGCTGAGCCTCTACGCACTGAGAATGAGGAGCTCAAAGCCAAATTAGAGAGGCTCCAGCAGGCTCATGATGCCTTGGCCATGGAAGATGCCAAGAAGCTCCAAGAGATCCTGGACCAGAGGGGGGTGCTTGACCACACTGAGCGTAAGCTAAAGGGCGTCGAAGAGGCTGCAGCCAAAGATGTGTTGCTTGCCAACCTTACAAAGAACGAAGCCGAACGCGCCCGTAATGAAGCTCAAGCTGCCCTCCAGGAGGCTCTGGTTACCAAGGAATGGCTTCTACAAGAAGTGTTGTCGCAGGTATGTATAGCTTCATAATATCTTTACGCTTTTCTTTGTACTTAGAAAAAGTTTTGATACTTGTATTTTTTCTTGTAGGTTGTGCATCGAGTCTTCACGGACACATCATATGACGATGCCATGAGCGCAGCCCTCAACGCTTCTCATGAGGATGGGGAAAAGGCTGGCTTCCTGATTGGTCTAGGGTTCGTTGAGAAGGGCATCCCGCCTTCCAACTTCCCTTTATATGATGTGGATACTGAAGCTGTATATGACCAAGCAGTGAACCAGTATGCCGCCTTCCCGCACCCGGTGGTGGAGAAGGTGAACGAAGTTGCTGCTGATGATGATGGGCTAACCATTCTCAAGACCTTCCTTTAACCGCCACAGCCAACTGATGTTGCGGGTACAAGTGGGTTTGGAGGGAGTGGCCCTGAAGCTTGATCTTTTAAATCCCTTCCCACTGTTAGGATAGATTTACGTCTTTGTATAGATTTATATTCTTGTAGGCGGGTAGATACCCGGCCATTCTTGTAACAGTTGAATTTTTATGGAATATAAATCTTTTGTGCGGGTAGGACCGTCACTCTTGCTTTATAAACGTTATACGACTTGCTCATGCATATTATAGTTTAATTTGGCACTTGTTTTGCCGCATAAACAATATATGATTCGCTTGTGCATACTTTAGTTTAACTTAGCAATTTCTTAAGTACTTTGGATAAGTTAACCTTTCAACGTGGCAGATAATAGGTTAAAGTTTTGATTCCTCTTTCGTGATTGTGTGGGTAAGACCGTCACTTTCACTTAGTAGGATGGCTAAACTTTACCTATATCTGACCTGCGTGGAGGTTTTCCTCATTTTTTCCTTAAGAGATTTTCTAAGTGTTCTGAATAAGTTAACCTTTCGACGCGCGGTTGTCAATAGGTTAATGTTCAGTTTCCTCTATCATGATTGTGCGGGTAGGACCATCACTTTCATTTAGTAGGATGACCAAACTTTACCTATGACTGACCTGCGTGAAGGTTTTCCTCATCTTTTCCTTAGTTCTTGCCGGTTTTTGTGTTTATGCGGGTTTTGCCGCCTTCCACACGCAACGACTTCTTTTCACACTTATTTATGCGGTGAATAACGGCATATCAGTGTTTTGGATAAATTAACCGTTCGACGCGCGGTTGTCAATAGGTTAACGTTCAGTTTCCTCTATGATGATTGTGCGGGTAGGACCGGCACTTTCATTTAGTGGGATGACCAAACTTTACCTATAACTGACCTGCGTGAAGGTTTGCCGTTTTTTGTGTTTATGCGGGTTTTGCCGCCGTCCACACGCAACGACTTTTCACACTTATTTATGCGGTGAATACCGGCATATCTGTTTTGAATAAATTAACCGTTCGACGCGCGGTTGTCAATAGGTTAAAGTTCAGTTTCCTCTATCATGATTGTGCGGGTAGGGCCGGCACTTTCATTTAGTGGGATGACCCAACTTTACCTATAACTGACCTGCGTGAAGGTTGGCCGTTTTTTGTGTTTATGCGGGTTTTGCCGCCTTCCACACGCAACGACTTACTTCCCCACTTATGTATGCAGTGAAGACCGGCATATCAGTGTGGAAAGTTCATAAGTATAAATGTAAGATTATCAGCGTCAATGTGATAAGGAGAATCATTTCCATTAGAAGTGGCTCTGGGCCTTTTCTTTTACAAGTTTGGAATTGATCTACATGCAGACTGTGTAATTGAGCTCCCTTCCATGTTGTTGGGATGGGAGTGTCATCGAGCCTTTCGAGCCGATATGCACTTGGTTCGGAATCTCGTTGTTTGCGCAGTATGTAGTCTCCAACATTGAAGCTGCAGTTTTATTCGTGTTTTCCCCAACTGGGTTCTACACGCATTAGCCTGCTCAGCGTTCATTACGCCATGAGGTGCGTGAGCGTCCAATCTCTGACAAATGCTTCGACGATGTCCTTCAAGTTTACGCATTCCTCGGTGTTGTGGCCTCTTGTCCTGTGGAAGTCACAGAATTTGCTCTGATCAGCGTTGTGACGCTCTCGGATTATTGGAGCCTCTCGGTGTCGAAAATCTCGGTGACGCTTTTGGTGAGCGGCGTCCACCGGGGGTTCCCGTTCGACGACTGCCTGTTGTCCTTTCCGCCTAACCGAGGGTGCGAGCCGGATGAGGTGTCGAAGTTTACCCTTGACTGCCAAATACCTAGCTTCCTCTTTTTGTTTAGTCGGGCGGTAAGGACGTTATTTTCTCTTGTTTTCTGGGTGTAGAGGTTTGTGCTTTGGGGAAGATCTATACCCAGTTGCTTTTCCGTTTCCGCGAAGCGTTTAGCTGCTGTCATGATGGCATCCCATGTGGATGGCATGCCGTCTTTACCCGTTAAGGTGCGGATGAGCTCTGGATATTTCGCGCCCTGAATGAAAGCAGCGCGAACAAGATCTTCGCTAATAGCGCCCAGACTCAGCTTCTTTGAGTTAAAGCGAGTGATGAAGTCTAGCAAAGATTCATCTTTCTCTCGGATGCAGTTGATGATCGTCCATTGCTCTTCAGTGTACTTTCTTTGTTGACTGAAGTGTTGGCTGAACTTCTGTTGGAAGTCTGCCCAATCGTAGATGTGGTGGACCGGTAGACGGTCAAACCACGCTCTGGCTGCCCCAACAAGTGTCATTTGGAACATGTAACACCACGTGGGTTCCGTCCAATTGCTGACGGTTGCCCCCGCTATGAATCTGTTCAAATGGTCGTCTGGGTCAGATATACCATCATATGTGCCTATATTGGACATTTGTTTGGCACTTTTCGGGGCGATTGCTTCCGCAATGTCCCTTGCAAATTTGGACGTTCCCGCATTTGCAGCAGTTGGTCTGAAGGTTTTGGAGAAGTCACGCGGGTTTCCCGCCGCATTCCTTGGTTTGAAGGTTTCTCCGAAATGCCTTCTCGGTTGGAAGTCCGTTTCCTTACGCTTCCCTTTCGCCCTATGGCGAGGGTTTGCGTCGATGTCGGATTCCTCCGAATCATCGTCCAAGTACTCGCACTCATTGCTCATGTTGAGCTGTTGTCGAGTGCTTCCGAATTCGTCAGCCTGTTGGAGTGAACGTAAGCGTTCATCCAAATCAGCTTGGAATTCCTTCTAACGTGCTTCGGCCCACGCTTTGACTTGATCGAGTGTTTGGCGGGGGAGCTTCGTCTGTTGTCTCTCCAACTGGGCATCGGTGAATCCCAGTGAAAGATTGTTTACTGCACTTGCCCCGGCTCGGGTGACCGGGGTAGTGTTCGTAAAATTTACTGCACTTGCCCCGGCTTGGGTAACCGGGGTAGTGTTCGTAAAATGTGTGTACTCGCCGGTGTTCCCCCCAGTAGCTGGGGTTGTGGTTACCGGGGTTTCTTGGTTACCCCCTGGCCTTGGGACCGGAGTAACGTTAACCATCTTTCCAGAAGTTTTGAAAAAAAAACTGAAAAAGATTCAAGTTCTAGCTTTTATGCACGGATGGCGCCAATGAAGAAACATTAATCGACCCCGGGCAGATTACGGATAATCTGGGGGTTAAATAGATGTTTCCCACGAGGGTTATGTCCGGCAAAGATGGTTCTTCCGATGACCTGCAAAACAGACACCGTGAGCTCGTCACTGAGAAGGGGGGGTACCTCCTTGTGACCACCCTTCGGCGTGAGAATCAGACTAGATTGCTCTTGAATATAAGTGTGTATTAAGAGATTGCTAGAGAAGATAAGATAATGAGATATCAGATAATGTAAGATAATGTGTCCATACCATTCCAAGGTGTTGGAGTATTTATAGCCGAATGTAGGTTTCCAAGAAGGTACAGCCGGCTGAATAGTATTCCTGTTCTGCCAACTGTGGGCTACGCACATGTCATGCTGGTGGTTGGTGGGTAGGCAGCGGCTGATAGTGACCAGGCCGGCTGTGTACTATTCCTTTTCCACCAACTGCAGGCTATGCACGTGCTACGACAGGTTGGTGAGTAGGCAGCGGCTGATAGTGACATTAAGTAATAGAGCATGCTGCTCGTTGTACTGTTGTCAGTGAGCTGTCGCAGCTTTGGTCAGATCTTTTGTCCATACCTCGTCAGGTACAGTACAAAAGATCCTCCATTAGCGTACGGATTGGCTCATTTGGGCGGGAGTTTTCCCGGCTTTGTGCGGGAGTATTCCCGGCTTGCTCACTCCTTCTTCAGGTGACATTACTGAATTATTTAAGAGTTAAGTGCCTTGTGCGTGTAGCCTTGCTGCGCGGGTAACCTTCCCTGATGGCTAGTATCCGTTGATGCGGGAACAGGCGGAGTACGTCGACCATTGGGAGGCTTTTCCTGCGGGAACAGCTTGCGTACTGCGAGTAAGGACGTCACGTCTCTGAGCATGGTGGGTCCTGCGGATCCAGTTGGTTTCTGCGCAGACGTCTCTCTTCAAGGTGAGTCTTGCGAGTTTAGCCTTTGCGCAGACGTCCCTGTTGAAGGTGAGTCTTGCGGGTTCAACTGCGCAGACGTCCCTCTTTGAGGTGAGTCTTGCTGGGACCTACCTCTTCAACAACCAATCGCTAAATACTAATCTTGAGATAAATTTATCTACTTTGTCGCATTGTTTGTATACATGTACTAGAGAAACTAAATGACTGTCTTTTATTAATATTTACATCCTTTCAACCTACGAAATAGTATTTAATAAAAGACTCCGTAGTTAGTATCCTGACATATTCACGACTTATGCTCTTAATGATGTTTTATAACTTATGTGGGCTTCACATATCTTATGCGTTTTAATTTGCCTTTTGAATCGTGTTCGTGTATATATGTTATGCATTAGAAGTTCATGAATTAGTGTTAGCAATTGAGAAACTAATACTCTTACGAAAAATAGTTTAGCAGGCTTTTATTTAACGAAAATGATAATGACAACTTGGATCATAGTAAATTATTTATTTGATAATGCTATACATTTATCAGGTTATACTCTAATTAATATTTTTCTTATTGATTATTTGAACATATATTTTTTTTTTCGGATAAAAGTTACCCAGAAAGTTTTATATAATTTTTTTTCTGGGACTTAAGCTACACTCTTTTGGTTGTTGGGTCATACAGATACTCTAGGCTAAATATATGCTATTTTTAAATTCAGAATAATGACTTTTACATGTGGGAATTTCCATTTTAAGAACTTTACTTTTGGTTTTCTGATTTCTCCACCATAACAAAATTACCAATGTTGCTTGTTGGTTGATATCATAAGCAAATGTTTGAATAAAAGTAAATAATCATATTGTGGAATGTGACGAGTAAAAAATTAGGTGATGCATGTTATTTTTATTTTGTTTTTTTAAGGAGGAATTTCTTCTAATTTTTTTTGTTTATAGGACTTGAATTCAAAACCTTTTTCTTCCAAACTCAGATATTTTAAGATTTTGCATTTGCCAATGAACCACCTCTTTGGTGACGCGTGCTATTCTTGAGCCTTAACGTTTTCTCCTCGTAAATTTTATTATAGGGAAAATTCATTATATTTTTTATCTAGCTAGTCTAATGCATTAATTAATGGAGCATTTACATATATCTCATCCTTAACTTCCCTTATTACATTTACCCAACATTTAAGCATCAATTACATATTTCCTCGCTCTAAACTCCATATATTACATATTTCTTCATTTTATTTAAAAACTATTTTTAATTATTAGTTTACCCTTAATACAATTCATTAGATATTTCTACAATTTCTCTATTTTTTTTTTTAAATCAACCTGCATCTTCCTTAAATTTCGTTGACGGTAAATATGGTGGTTAAAAGTAAAAATAAACCTGAAAGTATATTTAGGATATTTCATTCGATTTCAAAGAAGAAAAGAGAATTATCATCTTCATTATAATGGTATGCATACAGACTAATTTAATATTATGCTGGTCAAGAAAAAGTTATCTCACAAAGAACAAATCATGCAAACAATTGAACAAAAGCCCATGAATTTATCAAAAACCCACTGTTCATCACAGCTCATCGCATACCCATAGACAATTGAACAGAAATCCACCTCCTACCGTCGGCTATCACTGTTCATCATTTCCACCGTTTACCGCCCTCTCCTCCAGTTACCTGCCGCACCATTCCTAATTGTAATATGCAGGTGGCACAAGCGGTTGGTGAAACGAAATCAGGGAGAAACTTTTTGGAATGATACAAGTGAGGTGGTAGGAATTAAAAAGGGAAATTTGATAATTTCATGTAAGATTCTGGAAATATATAATTAACTTTTAAAGGTTGGATATATTTTAAGGGGTATGTGTAAAACCCTTTAATTAATTAACATTTATATAAACTCTTCAAACTTCTTTTTATCATCAACTTAATTTATATACCTTCTTTAATAAAATCACGTTCAACTTTATATTCTTTTTTAAGTCTTAAATGCAGCATTTGTCATTTTGTTTTGTTTTAATTTGTTAACTACTTATTGAATGTTTTACCAAAAAATAGTTATCACAAAAAGTTAAGTAATTATTATTTTGTATAATAATATGCTAATAAACTTATAATACAAATGTGTGCCTATATGACTATGATCATTGACAGATCTATACCCAAATCTCATGAGTAACGTTCAAAAAGTTTATTTTATCGTAATTCATACAATGTAAACAAAATTTTTTTTTTGTCGTATTTCAGACAATAACCAAAAGTTTTTCTTACCGTATTTCATATATATTTTTTTTTAACTTTGTGTTGGACCGATATCATAATTTTTTTTTTGAAATTTTCATTTAAAAGAATCGCTAACAAGACTTTGTCGTTTCATCTTCCAAGTTTCCTAATTTTAGAAGAAACAAAATTAAAACCATAAACCCGTAATCAATTAAATTTACACATAAACCCTAAATCCATAATTAATTTCAATTTCCAATTTGAATTATCTAGATATCCAATAAGCCATAATCAATCATTTAAATATTCAATTACCTAAAACAATTCCAAATTAACAATTTGTATAAACAAATTAACAATTACAATTATAGATAAAAGTTGAAGAATACCTAAATTAAACAAGTAAAAGTCGAACCATAGAAGAGGGACCGAGGGAGCTCTGACGTCGGCAACTTGGCTGCAGCGTGGAGGTCCGGTGACCGGAGGAAGGCAGCGTGGTGTGGAAGCAACAGCTGAATGAAACTTTGTTTTGTTGAATGTTAATGTCCGACCTAAACTAAGCATCCAAGCATCATGGAACAACGAACAATGGTTTTATTAGGGTTGGGCTTTTATTTGGTTTAGCTTTAAACTTTATTTGGGATTTAATTGGCTTTAGCTTTTAATTTGATTGAGATTTAAACAAATATGGGTAACGTATATTTTTTCAGGGGTAAAAAAATACAAAAATCAACCCCTAAAAAAATAATTTACACTACGACGAAAAGTTCGCTACCCCTGATCACTAATTAGGTCCGTCCCTGGCTATGATTTCTACCAAATGATTTCACATATCTACTTTATTTCTTGTATCTTTATAAGTGTCTTGTAACATAAAAAATCTACATCTCTACCGTCTTTATAAATATAGTTTTATTCGGCTTGTCAAACAAAAAAGAAAAAACACATTTCTACTAAATATTTTAGGAGAGTGAGAAAAAAGAGTTTTTTTATGATATTCTATTCGGGTATGTGTTATGGTTCTCTACCATAAGCACCCCCGTATAGGCACCATAGCCCCAAACACTTGAAATGACATTGCCCATTTGACCGCAGTACTAATCACGGATGCTAGGGCTAAGCATTGTGATTTTTTTTCCAATTAACTATTAAACCAACTATGTATCTCCACCTAACCCCTCATTTTTATGTTGGGTTTCACCCATCATAACAACCCAACTTGGTTTGAAATATGAAAGACTCATTTTGCTACATTAGCATTTACATGTCGCGAGTTGCCCTTTTCACATCCCATAGACCGCACTCTCCTCACCTTTCATAGCACATAGCCATCGTCAAACTTAGAATTTTAACAATTTTGTATTTTTATCCATACTATTTTTTAAAATGAAGTGTATTTTGCTTTTTGATATATTCAAGAGAGAAATGAGTCAAAAACAAAGAATTGGTGTATTTGAGTTGACCGAGCCCAATACTCACGGCACGCCACTCGTGACCATTTGACGTTGACCTTTCACCCAACCCAACCCAACCCAACCCAACCCAACCCCTTCATTTTCAGGTGTTCTCACACTTTATTTTAACATTATATTTATTGGTTTAGTTTGCTTGCTTGGGTCACGGACCATTATTAAAAATTAAAAACAGACTTAAAATTAAAACTCAATTTAAGGTTTGCTCCAATTTTGTTCGATTCTTCAAATATGGATTCTTGTAATAAGTCTAAATTAAGTTTTGGTTTGGACTGTAAACTGACCCTTTGTGCACAGATGCCCACACCTCAAGAAGTATAGCAAATTTGAAAATTTTCGATATGGTAAAATCTGGGTCTGTAAAAACAAATATTAATAAAAGTGTGCTATAAATGGTCTTGATATTTTAAAAATAAATTAATCATAAACCTAGTACAAAAATGTATTAATAAGATGAAAATTTTGTTGTGGGTTCTAGTCTTAAGGCATTGTGAAAATATTAGTTGTTAAAAAAATCATAAACACGATACAAGAATGTATAATATGAAATAATAATAATAATAATAGACGGTTACCGACTCCATCAGTTTTAATTCTAACTTTGTTTCATTTGCCATGTAGACTAAATATGTTTTAATTTCTAGGTATGCTACTTTTAAATTAAACATCAACATTAAACCGAAAGCGAGACCACCTATTTAATTTGACCTCTTATTCTTTCATACGTTTCTTTTTCTCCATATACTCCTACCCTACCTTTCCTTATTCTTACATGCACTTCTTTCTGGCAATTCTTCTTTTGTGCATAAAGAAACCTAGTAAAAGCATAACGTGTTAAAACACTTTCTAACTACCGATCTAACACATTGGTGTGACATGGCAATGTAAGCTACAACCACGCATTTCAATGACATGACTAGGCTAACGAAAAAGTTACACTATCACCCCTCCCCGCCTTCGTAAAGTTGTATATAGCTTTCGAAAAAAAAAAACTCTCTCAACCGATCTTCCACTTCCTGAAGTTGAATAATAATGTCGACGTGAAGCTTGAAAAATAACTATTGAAAAACAAGTGGTGGAAGGCATTTGAAAAAAAAAGCCATTTTATGTTGATGACTAACCAAGAGAGAGGAATGCTAACACACCCCCCCCCCACTAATCTTAGTCCTAAATCTATGTCTTTAACGACTATGAAAGTAGAACCACAACCACTCGGGGATGGATACGCTTTATACACTCCTTGATGGAGCTAAACTACAAGCTCTTTGGTAGTCAAGAAACACGTAACCCATGAGTTGTTATACTGAAATGTAGACTAGTATTCAACCTGTGAAAGAAACTCACAAAAGATAGGTAGAATAACATGGTTCAATTATTGTTTCTTCTTACAAGAAGGAACAATGATGTGCTATTCTAGTACTTTAGCTAATGATATTATCACCAAGATAAAAGATAAATGTAGTGGTCGATGGTAGATATTTTTAGGCTGACTAGCTCACACACCCTCAAAATCTATTCCTAAATCTACACATTTGTCTTTTAATAAACTAGAAAATTACTTTGGTAGAAACAACTTTTTCACACACTTTAATATCGTTGAGCTACAAGTTCTTTAGTAGTTGTTGATGGAAATCTTGTCATCAAGGTAACTCGTCCTATCTAGAATTCACATGGATAGAAATTTTAGAGGTTTGTTTAATCACCAAATCAGGAACATAGGTGCCATATAAATACTAGAAAATCTACCTGATTGTACCCCAACAAGGATCGATCCGCGTCTGCTGTTTGTCACTACTAGAAAAATCTGCTAGAAAAAAATAAAATGTCTAATCAAGATCTTCAAATGAAATGCAACTATCCAACGCAAAGAAACGAGAAGCAAAAATATTCTTCAAGTCGTAATAAAAAAATGGTTAAAAATCAAACTGATCGTTGAATCCACAACTCCAGCCAATTAACACTTTAATTTATGGGTTCCATTTGATGCAATATTGTTCACTTTGTGTCAAGTCATTTTGTAATTAGATCGATTAAAACTAATCGACCTAACCCTATTTAGCATTACACCAAATAACGTTTTAAGTTGCAAAAACGAAACAACACAACCAAAATACAACATCCATTTAGGGAAACCCTATCAAATCTTATTACGATTGTCGATTATCATCTTGAAATTCACGTGAAAAAATGATTCAAATATGTATGTTTGACTCTTAACCAATTCTATCATAGAATTGTAAATACATACCAAATTTTTGCTTTCTTTATGCACTATACATTTTTTTAGAATGTTATAATATTTTATAAAAGAAACACTACGTTGAGAGTGAAATCGACTTAGACGCTGATTTCTTGTTTCTATTTGAACACCACAAGAAAGAATAGTTAAGGATAACACAAAAGCTCCTTAGAAGATTTCGTCGGACAAAAAATGGAATTATTTCTGACTCTTCAAGAAGCGAATGCTATTTAATTTGACTCTTCAAGAAACTTAACTAAATAAAATGTAATTAAACAATTAAATAACAATGAACTTGACCCTTCAAAATGTCGGGGTATTAGTTTATAACTCTATTAATTTCATGATTACGATTGATGGTGTCTTGTTTTTAATTTATAACAATACTCCTAAACTTCGGTTTATTAAATAATTAGGTTTCAAAATAATAACAATAATACATACATACGTATCAAAAAAAAAAAAAAACAAACAGAAACATTTTATAATATTTGTTTGAAAACAACTTATTTATTTGAGTTTAATAAAACTCAGTATATTGACCTACTAGTTTTTATCCCCATATTACGTGGTCAGTTTACATTATTCGTTTATAATATTTTTATATTTTTTTGAATTATAATTTTAGTTATGGACCTATGGTAAGGAAGTTAATAATATACATAGGATTTGGTGATGAAAGGTTTTCACAAATAAATGAGATGTTATAACCCGTTTTAAAAGTTATTTTGGTTTGGTGAGACCATGACCTGTTTATTTTTTTTATTATAAAATTATTTCTTAATTATAAATGGTATCTTTTTTTTTAAATCTGATATTAATTTTTAGTATATCCCCATTTTATTGGATTTTCATATCAAATATTTGGTGAGATTAATTTTCAATTTAATGAAATGTTATAACCTGTTTAAGGGCTATCTGGACTTGATAAGATTCATACTTGTGAATTCGGGTCAAATACATGAAAAGTCTCCATTTACAAATAAAGCAATCTATTGGCTTGAGAAAATGTAGTGATCAACCAGAGAGCTTTTAAAAGGTTTTGTTTATATATATTTAAGATTTTGTTAATAAATCAATTTCAATGAATTATATTTATCAAATTTATTCAAAATACTTTTATAACATTAATATTATTGATTTTTTTAATAATAATTACTTGTTATCTCGTTTTAAATGTGAGTATGCAACATCTAAAATAAAAATGGATAACTTTCTTTTGTATCTTATAACTTATAAAATAGGTGTAACTTTATTTAAAACTAGGTTAGATCCCGTGTTTTACACGGGTGGAAATCATAATAAAAATAAAAATTATTATATGTAATATGTAAATTCAGTAATTTATTATAAAATAGTTTTTATTTATGACTTTTATTTTATATTCATTTAAATCAAATTATAACTTAAACGTATTAAAATTGAAATACATGTTTTAAAAAAATTAAAAGATTTGTCCATGATTTTCACCATTTAATAATTTTTCAAGATTTTAGCCATTGTATTGATTTATATAGTCAAACTTTTGTTGTTGATTTAAATGATTATAAAATAAAATTAATGAAGAATTTTATTGTAAAAGGTTAAAGATTAGTTTTTTCTAAATTTATATGAATAACTTAATATAATTTTAGAGTGGTAATTAAATGAAAAATAACGGATAGAGGATTTTATGCATTTAATGAATTGTTATACATGTTAATGAATGTTAATTAAATGTTAGTTAGGTGGAAAATATATTTAAGGGAATTGTGTATGTGAAATCCAACGTGGACGCTCTATAATGGTGTCATGTTGAAAAATCTTCTTGCTTTAATAGTATAATTAGATTACAAAATTAATAATGTTGCGTTCCACACTAGCAAAACAAATTAATAATGTTGCGTTCCACACTAGCAAAACAAACACGTCAAACAAAAATAACCTGTGTTGTCTTCGGCTCTCGTATACATAATGATTATGCTAGCAATCGAAGCTCATCAAACACTAAAAAGTTCATACTTCTTTGTACAATTTTTTAAAAATTGAAGAAAAATATATATTACCATTTATAGTATTCATCCATATAAACTGAAGCCTATGTAATCTTTCCAATTTTCTATCAATTGGATTCATAGTTTCTTCTTCAAAGCCCCATTGGTTAGCCCAAGTTGGGTTAATAATTTAATATTCTTATAACACTAAACTAAATATTCTTAGTTTTTTCAAAATTGACAATGGCCAACTAATTATTCAACCAAGCTGTTGGTTGAATTTATTACATCGAGATACACTTTATCTTTTGATACAGAAAAAACACTTATCTAGGGTCAATGTCCGTAAACGTTCGCCCAAATACAAGACAGTTCGATGAGATAAAACCCTTTTAGTTCAAGAATCCAACTAGTAAACATCACATTTTCGTCTAATCTCAAATCATTAACAAATGCCGTTAAAACTAAACCACGAAAGCATGAATCGAACCTGGTCACTCCACCACATACTCATAGTAAATTTAATAATATTCTTATAGTAATGTCCCCAAAATCCAACGCTATAACATACCCTATAAAATGTCCAATCACCACCACTCACTTATTATTGTCATTCTTTTTCCGGCACCCATCGGAGCCTTCTAAGCCCGCCGGAAAATTAAAATCATGACAATCTCCGGCAACCAAACCCTAATATTCTCATACGGCACTCTGAAAACCGGATTCTCTAATCACAAACTAATGCAAGATCTAATATCTCGAAACGACGCCGTTTTCTAAGGCAATTACGTTACGGACCTACGCCTACCACTCGTCCGTGGTCCGTACGGCGTTCCGTTTCTGTTAAACCTTCCCGGGAGATCTCGACACCGTGTCCGCGGTGAGCTTTATTCTGTTTCCGACGCCGGAATCCAACGCCTTGATGTGCTTGAAGGTAACAAAGGAGGATTTTTTTTTTAAAATAAAAGTAGGCTTAAAGGAATGAATTGGGTAATGGGTAATTGGGTTTAAAGATTAAGAATTCATATTGTGTATAATTTTTTTTTTCTATAAAAAGGAAATCTGTGATTGAAGGTAAAAGAGTTTTTTTATTTATTTTTTTTATCTTTTCTTTAATGAAAGTAGATTTATATGAATGAATTGGGTAATGGGTGATTGGGTTTAAAGATTTATATTTTAAAAAAAAAATTCTGTGCTTGAAGATAAAATTTAGGATTCAAGAAAGTGTTTTTTTTTTTTTTTTGGAATAATAATAAAAAAAGACTTAAATGAGTGAATTGGGTTTAAAGATTAAGAATGCATATTGTTTTAAAAAATATTTATTTAAAAAAAAAAATCTGTGCTTGAAGGTAAAATTTAGTATTCAAGAAAATGTGTTTTTTAGACTTAAATGAATGAATTGGGTAATGGGCAATTAGGTTTAAAGTTTGCATATTGTTTCAAATATTTATAAAAAAGAAATCTGTGCTTGAAGGTAAAGTTTAGGATTCAAGAATTTTATGTTTAAAGTAGACTTAAAATGAATGAGTTGGGTAATGGGTAATTGGTAGTTAAGTTTAAAGATTAAGAAAACACATTGTTTTCAAATTATATATTTTTTAATAAAAAAAAAATCTGTGCTTGAAGGTATAACCCTAGGGCATTACGAGCGGCTTCCGATTACTGTCCGGCCGGAAGGTAAGGGTGATGGCGACGTGGTTGTGGAGGCGGAAGCGTATTATGCGCACCGGAATTTTGCGGAGGATATGTGGCGGAGGAGTGGAGAGGTAGGGTTTGAGTCGTTTGATTATGAGGTTGCTAAGGGTTATGTGAGAAGAGATTTGAGGCCCAAGGATCGGAGCTTCCGCGAGCACATTACGTTGTTTTGTTCGTCTAATTGAACCGAAAATATGAGCATAATTTTAAGAGTTTAGACTTTAGGGCAATCATAAATGATTAGCTGCTCGTGAGGGTGTAAACGAGCCGAGCTTGAGCTTGACTAGGCTCCACCTCAGCTTGTTTTGACTTAAGAGAGCTCGAACTCGGTCTGTGAGTCGGTTTTTCACGCTCAGGCTTGGCTCGTTTATTATTTATTAGTTATTCTATATACGAATATAATTATATTTATATATTTTGAGAAAAACCTTAAATGAGCCTAAGCTTGGCTCGAGCTCGTGTAATACTCTAAACAAACCAAAGCTCGGCTCGAGCTCGGTTGTGCTGTGTGAAATTAATACATAGAAGTACAAAAGAGGTAAAACTTAAAAACTCACAAGGCTACTTAAGGCTCGGTGAACCAAAACGAGCTTCCCATACAAGGATTGAGCTTGGACTCAATAACTAAACGAGCCTCATTTGAGGCTCAGGCTTGGCTCAAGGTTGAAAAAGCTTGGCTTATTTCGAGCTTTTTATTGGTCCGATCTCGCGCAGCCCACGAGCAATTCGGCTTGTTTGCACTCCCTTTTTGGAGAATAGTTTTAAAAGATTAAGGAAAACATAAGATATGATTAGAGTATGCTCAAGTTCATGTAACTGAATCAGAATCTGATCTATGGTTTTAATGTCTTTTGTGCAACAGTTTCTGGAAGAAGCAATTGAAGTTGCTAATTGGTGCTTTGTATAAATCTTCATTCAAGCTTTCAGCATTGATGATGTTATTCTGTGATGTAAAATCACAGGCAGATTGCAGTGTATGTATGTACTTATTGTTGAAAACTTTGAAATAAAGCTCATTGATTTGTATTTGTATGGACAAAATCATCTACTTGAAGTCTGAAATAGAAGCCACACTTATGCTTTATAATCAAAATCTTGATAGTTGCAAGAGTTTGTATTTTATATGCTGAGGTCATGGTACTTTATTGGCATGTTCTAAGTATCTGTGTATCCATTGAAATATGCATCTGCAAACAAGTGTACACAAATGGCAACTAAACACAAACTTCATATATTACAGCATCATAACACACAAATAGTAGCTTATTACAAATCTCACATGCTTATTTTAGTACAAACACAATATCTGGTAGTTGTTTAATTGTAGAATCCGAGCGAGTGTGCATCTTTTTTGTGACATGATGCAACTCAGGCGCTTACAACTCTGACAGTGTTTGTTTCATCTATGACACAAATGCAGCCTTCACCACACTCAAAGTAGGTCTTGCCGGCCTCCGAGCCATCAGTTTTCGTTACAACACAAGACCAACCTTCAGGACACTCACAGAATGCTTTTGCAGCTGCAGAGATCTCCAATGGCTGTTTCACCACAGCCGTCTCACTGCAACACCAGATAGAGTTAATTAAAGATCTTTACGTAAATAAACAAATTGCGAGTGTTAAACCAATAAGGAACGTACGTGACACAAGTGCAACCACCGCCACCACATTTTGCGAATGGTTTGCCAACCTTAGATGGCTCAGTTTTGGTGACGGGGCATTTCCATCCGTCTGAGCACTTGCAGTTTGGCTTGTTATCAGTGCTGCATGAGTGAACAATGTGATGTTTGATGATATTTAATCATTGATATTTTACAAGTAGTTTGAAAAGATTAAATGAATTAGGAATACCTTAGAGAAGTTTGGCTAACACCCTCTGACTCCATTGCTTATTGTGTCTTATGGTATTTAGCTATTTATCATCACTTAGCTTTTAGTGGAGAATTTTGTCTTTTTCAACTTTGTTAGTGTATATTAGTGTCACCTTTTGTATTATACTATTATGTGGCTGTTATTACCAAACCTTTAATCAATCATAAAAGTGTAGGGGAGGCGTCCACGAATCTCCCACTATATTTTTGTCCTACTCACTTTTAGATCCTTCCAATCAGTATTTTAAAAACTGGTTCATACCGGTTGGTTGAACTAGTAATATCAGATTTCACATATCAGACCGGTATTTTGAGCAGTTTGCTAAAACATCGAACCGTCGGTTTTTTCTAAAATACTGGTTTTAAGCCCAAAACGATTTTTGATATTTTGCGGCCCTTTTAAAATTTTTAAAACTTAATTTTAACCTAAAGATTAACATCAAAACGAGTAAATTTTTGGATTATTTTTTGAAAATCGAGTGCTTTTGTATTGTTTTTTTATTATGAATTAACTTTTGGACTATACTTTATTTTCTAAAATACCGGTTTTAAAACCAAAATGTTTTTTGATATTTTGCGGCCCGTATTTTTAAAAGTTAATTTTAACCTAGCGATTAACATCAAAACGAGTAAACTTTTGGATTCTTTTTTGAAAATCGAGTGCTTTTGTATTGTTTTTTTTATTATGAATTAACTTTTGGATTATACTTTATTATGGAATCATATACTTTCAGGTTATTTTTTGAGTTGAAGTTACATTTCCATGATATTACAAGGTAAATTATTCAACTCGGTTTAACCTCCCGGTACAAGCCAGTTCAACCGGTTGTACCATCTTTTAGCCCAATCCAGTACGAGTTAAATACTGGTTTTTAAAACATTAGTTCCAAAGACCTGGATGAGAGTTGGGCTGGTAAGCCTGGTATGCATCTAGGTTTGATGATTGAAGTATTGGCTTGGTAATAGGACCCGTTAATGTCTAGGTGACTAGGTTTAGTGATTAACCTGGACTTATGTTGGGCCTTAAGATAAGACTGGGCTGACATTTTTCTAAGTCATAGATAGACATGGGCCTAGTGGTTAGACTGGGCTTCAGCATGGGCCTAGAGGACTAGCATGATACTGTAGTTGGGCCTAGCTAATAGCTATAGGGCTAACTTTCTTCTTTGTCACTCGCACCGTGGGGCTTGGTTTGGGTCGGGTATGGAGGTTTGGATCAGGTTGTGCTGTCAGCTCGGGGCTTACGGATTGGCCCACTTCAAGTTGTGGAGGAGTATGTGATTAAACTGAATTGTAGCTTTTAATCCGTTTATTGAAAATATAAAACCATATGCTGGGTTAAAGTTAAATACTTGATTGGTAAGATTTTGTATAAAACTTTATGTGCACGAAATTGTTGTGTTTGTGATAAAATGATTTTGAGTATTGAAGAGGTAGGTCTCAGCAGAGCCCAGTTGGACCCGCAAGACTCACCTTAAAGAGGGACGTCTGCGCAGTTGAACTCGCAAGACTCACCTTCAACGGGGACGTCTGCGCAAAGGCTAAACTCGCAAGACACCTTGAAGAGGGACGTCTGCGCAGAAACCAACTGGATCCGCAGGACCCACCATGCTCAGAGACGTGACGTCCTTACGCGCAGTACGCAAGCTGTTCCCACAGGAAAAGCCTCCCAATGGTGAAGTACCCCGCCTGTTCCCGCAGCTGCGGATACAAGCCATCAGGGAAGGCTACACGCACAAGGCACTTAACTCTTTAATAATTCAGTAATGTCACCTGAAGAAGGAGTGAGCAAGCCGGGAACACTCCCGCCCAAAGCCGGAAATACTCCCGCCCAAATGAGCCAGTTCGTACGCTACTGGAGGACCTTTTGTACTGTACCTGACGAGGTATGGACAAAAGATCTGACCAAAGCAGCGACAGCTCACTGTGACAAAGGAATAGTACACAGCCGGCCTGTTCACTATCAGCCGCTGCCTACTCACCAACCCCTGTCACTATTAGCCGCTGCCTACTCACCAACCTGTCATAGCACGTGCATAGCCTGCAGTTGGTGGAAAAGGAATAGTACACAGCCGGCCTGGTCCCTATCAGCCGCTGCCTACCCACCAACTGCCAGCATGGCATGTGCGTAGCCCACAGTTGGCAGAACAGGAATACTATTAAGCCGGCTGTACCTTCTTGGAAACCAACATTCGGCTATAAATACTCCAACACCTTGGAATGGTATGGACACATTACATTACCTTATCACATCTTATCTTCTCTAGCAATCTCTTAATATACACTTATATTCAAGAGCAATCTAGTCTGATTCTCACGCCGGAGGGTGGTCACAAGGAGGTACCCCCCCTTCTCAGTGACGAGCTCACGGTGTCTATTTTGCAGGTCACCAGAAGAACCATCTTTGCCGGACACAACCCCTCGTGGGAAACATCTATTTAACCCCCAGATTATCCCTAATCTGCCCGGGGTCAATTAGTGTTTCTTCATTGGCGCCATCCGTGCATAAAAGCTAGAACTAATTTTTTTTCAGTTTTTTCAAAACTTCTGGAAAGATGGTCAACGTTACTCCGGTCCCCAGGCCAGGGAGTAACCAAGAAACCCCGGTAACCGCAACCCCGGCTACTGGGGGGAACACCGGCGAATACACACGTTTTACGAACACTACCCCGGTTACCCAAGCCGGGGCAAGTGCAGTAAATTTTACAAACACTACCCCGGTCACTTGAGCCGGGGCAAGTGCAGTAAACAATCATCCCCTGGGATTCATTGATACCCGGGCGGAAAGACGACAGACGAGGTTCCCCCACCAAACACTTGATCAAGTTAAAGCGTGGGCGGAAGCACGTCAAAAGGAATTCCAAGCTGAGTTGGATGAACGCTTACGTTCACTCCAACAGGCTGACGAATTCGGAAGCACTCAACAGCTCAACATGAGCAATGAGTGCGAGTACTTGGATGATGATTCGGAGGAATCCGACACCGATGCAAACCCTCGCCATAGGGCGAAAGGGAAGCGTAAGGAAACGGACTTCCAACCGAGAAGGAATTTTGGAGAAACTTTCAAACCAAAAAACGCGGGTGGAAACCCACGTGACTTCTCTAAAACCTTCAGACCAACCGCTGCAAAAGCGGGAACCTCCAAGTTTGCAAGGGACATTGCGGAAGCAATCGCCCCGAAGAGTGCCAAGCAGATGCCCAACATCGGCACTTATGATGGTATATCCGACCCAGACGATCATTTGAACAGATTCATAGCGGGGGCAACCGTCAGCAATTGGACGGAACCCACGTGGTGTTATATGTTCCAGATGACGCTAGTTGGAGCGGCTAGAGCGTGGTTTGACCGTCTACCGGTCCACCACATCTATGATTGGGCAGACTTCCAACAGAAGTTTAGCCAACACTTCAGCCAACAAAGAAAGTATACCGAAGAGCAATGGACAATCCTCAATTGCATTTGAGAGGAAGATGAATCTTTGCTAAACTTCATCACTCGCTTCAACTCAAAGAAGCTAAGTTTGGGTAGTATTAGCGAAGATCTTGTTCGCGCTGCTTTCATCCAGGGCGCAAAAGACCCAGAGCTCATCCGCAACTTAACGGGTAAAGATGGCATGCCATCCACATGGGATGCCATCAAGACAGCAGCTAAACGCTTCGCGGAAACGGAAAAGCAACTGGGTAGAGATCTTCCCCGAAGCACAAACCTCTACACCCAGAAAACAAGAGAAAACAATGTCCTTATCGCCCGACTAAACAAAAAGAGGAAGCTAGGCATTTGGCAGTCAAGGGTAAACTTTGACACCTCATCCGGCTCGCACCCTCGGTTAGGCGGAAAGGATAACATGCAGTCGTCGAACCGGAACTCCAGATGGACGCCACTCACCAAAAGCGTCACCGAGATATTCGACACCGAGAGGCTCCCATGGCCAAAGGCTCCAATAATCCGAGAGCGTCACAACGCTGATCAGAGCAAATTCTGTGACTTCCACATGACAAGAGGCCACAACACCGAGGAATGCGTAGACTTGAAGGATATCGTCGAAGCATTTGTCAGAGATGGGACGCTGACGCACCTCGTGGCGTAATGAACGCTGAGCAGGCTAATGCGTGTAGAACCCCAGTTGGGGAAAACACGAATAAAACTGCAGCTTCAATGTCGGAGACTACATACTGCGTAAACAACGAGATTCCGAACCAAGTGCATATCGGCTCGAAAGGCTCGATGACACTCCCAAGAACATGGAAGGGAGCTCAATTACACAGTCTGCATATAGATCAATTCCATACTTGTAAAAGAAAAGGCCCAGAGCCACTTTTAATGGAAATGATTCTCCTTATCACATTGACGCTGATGGTCTTACATTTATACTTAATGAACTTTCCACACTGATATGCCGGTCTTCACCGCATACATAAGTGGGAAAGCAAGTCGTTGCGTGTGGAAGGCGGCAAAACCCGCATAGACACAAAACGACAAATTTCTAAAGAAAATATAAGGAAAGCCTTCACGCAGGTCATTCATAGGTAAACTTTGATCATCCTATTAAATGAAAGTGCCGGTCCTAACCGCACAAATTATGATAGAGGAAACCGAACTAACCTATTGACAACAGCGAGTCAAACGGTTAATTTATTCCAAAACACTGATATGGGTTTTCACCGCATAAATAAGTGTGAAGAAATCGTTGCGTGTGGAAGGCGGCAAAACCCGCATAAACACAAAAAAGACGGCACGCCTTCACGCAGGTCAGTCATAGGTGAAGTTCGGTCATCCCACTAAATGAAAGTGCCGGGCCTAACCGCACAAATCATGATAGAGGAAACTGAACTTTAACCTATTGACAACCGCGCATCGAACGGTTAACATATTCAGAACACTTAGGAAATCTCTTCAAGGAAAAAATGAGGAAAACCTCCACGCAGGTCAGATATAGGTAAAGTTTAGCCATCCTACTAAGTGAAAGTGACGGTCTTACCCGCACAATCACGAAAGAGGAAGCAAAACTTTAACCTATTATCTGCCACGTTGAAAGGTTAACTTATCCAAAGTACTTAAGAAATTGCTAAGTTAAACTAAAGTATGCACAAGCGAATCATATATTGTTTATGCGGCAAAACAAGTGCCAAATTAAACAATATTATGCATAAGCAAGTCGTATAACGTTTATAAAGCAAGAGTGACGGTCCTACCCGCACAAAAGATTTATATTCCATAAAAATTCAACTGTTACAAGAATGGCCGGGTATCTACCCGCCTACAAGAATATAAATCTATACAAAGACGTAAATCTATCCTAACAGTGGGAAAGGATTTAAAAGATCAAGCTTCAGGGCCACTCCCTCCAAACCCACTTGTACCCGCACCATCAGTTGGCTGTGGCGGTTCAAGGAAGGTCTTGAGAATGGTTAGCCCATCATCAGCAGCAGTAACTTCGTTCACCTTCTCCACCACCGGGTGCGGGAAGGCGGCATACTGGTTCACTGCTTGGTCATATACAGCTTCAGTGTCCACATTATATAAAGGGAAGTCAGAAGGCGGGATGCCCTTTTCAACGAACCCTAGACCAAGCAGGAAGCCAGCCTTTTCCCCATCCTCATGAGAAGCGTTGAGGGCTGCGCTCATGGCATCGTCATATGATGTGTCCGTGAAGACCCGATGCACAACCTACAAAACAAAAATACAAGGATCAAAACCTTTTCTAAGTACAAAGAAAAGCGTAAAGACATTATGAAGCTAAGCTTACCTGCGACAACGCTTCTCGTAGAATCCATTCCTTGGTAACCAGAGCCTCCTGGAGGGCAGCTTGAGCTTGGTTACGGGCACGTTCGGCTTCACTTTTGTTAAGGTTGGCAAGCAACACTTTCTTAGCAGCAGCCTCTTCAACACCCTTTAGCTTACGCTCAGTATGGTCAAGCATACCCCTCTGGTCCAAGATTTCTTGAAGCTTCTTGGCGTCTTCCATAGCCAAAGCATCATGAGCCTGCTGAAGCCTCTCTAGTTTGTCTTTGAGCTCTTCATTTTCAGCGCGCAGAGGTTCAGCAACGGCTTCAGCCTTGGTGGCCCTCTCAGTCGCGTTTCGCGCAGTTTCCTTAGCCAACCGAAGCTGTTCGTTAACAGCTTGGGCAGCTTTGGAACGGGCCTCGAGCCGGGCCTGCACTTCAACCTCGAGGGCCTTGAAGGCCTTCTCCTTCTCCGCAGCAACAGTGGAGAGTCTCCTATTCTCCTCCCGGATAGCCCGCGCCTGAGCTACTTCTTGGATACGAGCCACCTTTAACTTGTCGTTTTCACGACAAAGCAGCTCGACGCGCGGCTGCATCCGGGCAAGGAGAATTCGAAGCTCGTTTGTCAGCTTACCCTCCTGGTAGCTTGACATAGCATCTCCCAGTGCACCACTGAGGGCGGCGTGGCGCGCCCACTCGACGCAGTCCACAGCCGTCCGAAGGGTGGTTCCCCGGCGGATGTTCCACCGCGGAACAAACACCTCATTCGAATCCGACACTGCAAAAAAAAAAAGCAGTTAGGAAAAGATGATATAAAAAAAAAAAAAAACATAACAGGCCAAAATAACCCTACGCACCTGTAGGGTCGACGACAGGCCTGTTGCCGCCAAAACCATCACCCGAACCTAACGGATATCCATCCAAGAGGTCAGGCAGATGGGAAGGAGGCAGAGACTGGCTAGACGCCCCAACCCCAAACATACCTGCTGAACCGGCCGGGGGCGAGGTGGTCGCCGGTGCCGGAGGCGCGGTTGAAGCCGCCGTCGTAGGAACCAACGGAGGTGAACTCACAACCGCGGTCGCCGCTAAGGAAGAGCCCGCAGAAAAACTCACCGCCGGCTCAGTGAAGGAATCAGTGAATATGGCACTGACAGCCGGCGGAGACGACGTCACAGTTGGAACAGTTGCCTCAACCGAGTGAGCAACTGAACCAACACTTGAAGCAGGCGCAGCCGCCTGGGTCATCGCCTCGGGTAGGTTGACCAAACCTACCGTCATGGGTCCAGAAGTGCTCATCCCTGCTCCACCCTGGAATGCGGTTGCATCCACGCCTGCATGAAGACAACATATTTAAATATAATGGTGGAAAGATATGAAGTTAAAGTTAAAGTTTACACTTACGAGTCCTCTTGAGCTTGAAGGTGCGAATAGGCGGGGACGAACCCGATGGAGCCGGCCTCTTCACGCCGGTCACCGTCGTTGTACTAGGCTGCCCGGAGGTGACAGCTGTCTCAACCTCCGTAACAGTGGTCTCATCACCACCAGGATTCCTCGCCACCTCTTCACTCTCGGTCTCCGACTCTGACCGATTCCCCTGATCGGCAGTGGAGGCAACCTTCGCCTTGCCCTTCCCGCCGGCAGCCTTCTTCTTCCTCGCCAAGAAAGGACCATCTGCGGATTCCTCATCAGAAGATGACAAAATTAGAGGAATTCCCGCAGAGGTTTGAGCATTGAGAGGGCGAGGGTCAAAAAGTTCTTTACCTGGCCGCCTGGCGCTCAGGATCTCGTGGCCTGGCGGGTAGACCTCCACGAACCGATCCGCCGTTTGCTCAAGGATTGGCAACTCGTTCTCATCTAGAGCACGAGTACCCATCCGAGCGGGACCATCACTCTCCCGCGGCTGCAGGAGAGACTGCAAGTCGTTTCCCTCTGAAAACAAAAAGAAAAAACGGTTAGAACAAAAACCCTAAATTAACGGATAATATGAAGCATACCGTAAGGGACAGAGTTCAAACCGTATTCGAGGACGATGGGAATCTGTGACGCCTCCTTCCACACCCGGCTCATCCCGAGCATCACCATCCCGGACTCCGCAAAGCGGTAAACCGGAGACTGGATCCGGGAAACCTTGGAGAACCATTCCGCCTCCTGGTAGTTGGAGGCGTGAAGGTTCGGGAGAGCTCTCCCGTTCTTAAACGTCATCGCTATGGGGACGACGCGAGCGGAGATATAGAAGAACTCCCGCTTCCAAGATCGAAGACTGCGCTCGGTAGCGCAGATCTTCAAACCCTTGATCCGATTGACCAAGGTATACCACCCCTGGATGCACCTCCAGGAATAGAATGTCATCAGGCGGTCAACATGGGGCTCCACACCCAGAATGAGACACACCCACTCGAAATGGCGGATCTTGGCGATCGCCATTGGGTGTACCTCAGTTAGATGCACACTGTGTCTCTCCAGAACACGGTATACAAACTTCGTCAATGGGAACCTGAGATTCCCATAGACGAAGAATGCAGCGTACACCCCTATCTTGCCCTTGGGGAAATCGTACACCGTCTGATGAGATGCAGGAAACTCAGGCTCGAAAGGCTCGAGCATGAACTTCCTGACGACGTACTGATAGAGGTCGACCGGAAGAGCACACTGGCACTCGCCAGCAGTACTCTTGTCATCCTTGTCCGACGTGGACGACGGATTCTCAAGGTATACATCGGACTCCTCGATAGTAACCTCAGGATCATGAGAAGACATGTTTGGGATGTAAACAAGAATGATTTCAGGAGAATGCTAGACAGAAAAGTTAGAGTATTCGCCGGAAATCGTTTAGAAGAAGAAGAGAGGTGAAACTGTGAGTTGAGATGCAACCTCTCCTCCCTTTATATACTCATCGCAATGAATGCGATGAATTTAATGCGGAAGAGAGAGGAAAACGCTGGTGCAATGACACTATGACACGTGGAAAAAGCAAGCTGGCAACAGCTGTTGACAGGACGCGTGCCGTAAACTGTTGGCAGAACAGGAATACTATTCAGCCGGCTGTACCTTCTTGGAAACCTACCTTCGGCTATAAATACTCCAACACCTTGGAATGGTATGGACACATTACATTACCTTATTACATCTTATCTTCTCTAGCAATCTCTTAATATACACTTATATTCAAGAGCAATCTAGTCTGATTCTCACGCCGGAGGATGGTCACAAGGAGGTACCCCCCCCCCCCCCATTCTCAGTGACGAGCTCACGGTGTCTGTTTTGCAGGTCACCAGAAGAACCATCTTTGCCGGACACAACCCCTCGTGGGAAACATCTATTTAACCCCCAGATTATCCTTAATCTGCCCGGGGTCAATTAGTGTTTCTTCAAGTATGTATAGTATAGTTGACTTATCATACTTAAGCAATTGAGTGCATCACATGGGACTGGAAAAAGCCATATACAGTGGCCACAATACAATGGGAATATTGGATTGTTGCTGTCTTCATTTGCTGCATTTTGCTTTAATACCAAAAGAAAGATATGAAGAAGAATAATATTAACAGCCACCAATCCTGCTTGGACACGTGTTCATTGATCTAAAAGATATTTCCTATTCATAACATGTTTGTTTAAAACATATTATTAAAAAGTAACAGAAGATATTTATTATTCATTCTTATTTTTATTAAGTTTTCATACAAACACTCATCCTTGACAACATGTATGTGTCATGTAATCTTAAAGTAGTTAACAGACAATATGAGTTTAATTAGCTTGCAAATTTTTCCTAGTTAACATTTTTATCCTATTTGCTCAATCCGCGTCTGAAAGTGAAAGGCGATGGTGTGATCATGTATGTATAATGCAATTTGCACAATGTCTATAAATGTATTAATTAATTAATTAATCAAATGTGGTTATAGAAAGGATATCTTTAGGTGGATAACGTACTTTAATCAAGTGTTATCATCGATCTTATGATTCTTATCCAATTAATGTAAACATGATACAAAAAGTAGCTAAGTTTTTGAAAATGCGTGTGGATGACAGCAAAAATGCATGATACTTAGATATTGGCTATGGGCTATGGGCTATGGTGCGTTATAGATAATGCAGGCTCAGTGCGGAGGAGTTTGGACCAGCTGCACCTATGCCATGTGCACACTCACTCACTCACTAACCCAAGGGATCACAATGCCTATAAATTGCTGCATTTGGGTTTAATTCTTCTTATACTCAACTTTCCATAAATGGATAACCGGAGTGTTTTGGTCCTCTTTTTATGCATTGCAGTTTGTTCTACTGCTAGAACACTTTTGAATTATGAAAGTGGTGGTGTAGTGCCTGGGTATGCATATGGAGGTGGCGGTGAGGGTTCGGGGAGTGGTGGTGGTGGTGGGTATGGAGTAGGAGGTGAACATGGAGGAGGATATGGTGGTGGTAGTGGTGGGGGGCATGGTGGTGGAGGTGGATATGAGCATGTTCCTAGTTATGGAGGAGGTGGTGGAGGTGGTACTGGTGGTGGTTCTGGTTATGGGGAGCATGGTGGTGGGTATGGCGGTGGTGGTGGTGGAGGGAGTGGAGGTGGTAGTGGTGGATACTATGGAGGTGGTGGGGAACATGCTGGTGGTTATGGTGGAGGTGCTGGAGGTGGTAGTGGTAGTGGCGGATATGGTGGTGGTGGGGAGCATGGAGGAGGTTATGGTGGAGGTGCAGGAGGTGGCAGCGGTGGTGGATATGCTGCCGGTGGTGGAGAGCATGGGGGAGGTTATGGTGGAGGTACCGGAGGTGGCAGCGGGGGTGGATACGCTGGCGGTGGTGGAGAGCATGGAGGAGGTTATGGTGGAGGTGCAGGAGGTGGTAGCGGTGGTGGGTATGGAGCCGGGGGTGAAAATGGTGGTGGGTATGGTGGTGGAAGTGGAGGCGGGCATGGTGAAGGTGGTGGAGGAGTTGGAGGACAAGGTGGATATGGAGGTGGCGGTGGTACGGGAGGTGGTGCCGGTGGAGCGTATGGAGGTGGTGCTTATGGTGGAGGAGGTGGTAGTGGTGGTGCTTACGGTGGAGGAGGCAGTGGTGGGTCGGGAGGTGGTGGCGGTGGAGGTGGCGAACATGGAGGTGGATATGGTGGCGGTGGCAGAACCGGGGGTGGTGGTCATGGTGGCTACATTCCATGAGTGCCAAGTTATATCCTATTTACCTTGTGTTTTAATCATCCTAAAAATAATTAGAATTGTGGAATCTTGTATTATTTAAGCAGTGCATGCTTTTAAATTGATTCAAATTATGATGCAAATCAGCCTTACTTGGTATTTCATCAAATTAACAACGCATGATCAAATAAGAAATCTAAATTCATCTAAAAGGTTTAGAATATGGCATTACGCCACTCAGACTTGGACCGAGATGCTCTAGCACCGCTTCCATAGAGCATTTATATTCAGTAGTCGAGATTGAATAAGTCAATTCAATCAAATGTTAATAAACAAGAGAGTATTTAATATGCAGAGCTTATGTTCTCTTATTAAAGATCTAAATATACAGTTTTGGACCTTTTGGTTATGCTTATGTTCTAATACCAAAAAGAAGCATTTAAACATGAAGAAATTGAGAATATGAAAAAGGTCTTAATAAATGTAATACAAAGCCTGTTTTTGGAGAGGGTTTAAACTTTAACCTTATACATACGTCCTGACTGAATCCGATGACACTTTGTAGCTCTACATCTTAAAAGGTAAAAAAACCAAGAAAACGATGACAGACACGCATCACAATATTCAAACCATTTCCGCCACCCTTTACACATTACGCTTTCTTTAACGGTATAATTCACACGACTTTTAAAGGATTCTGTCTTGGAAATCATTCATTAAAGTCGAGGCTATTGAGCCCAGCTTCTTTCCTGTTTCTCCTGCTATGTTCTTTAGCGATGACATATCCTGTTGTGCCTGCAATTACAATATTTATAAAAAACAAATATCCGAATCAACCATGTAAATTAGGAAGAAAATGAATCTCATTTTAACAGTTGATAATATTAATACCTGGAACGACAGACGGTTGATTAGGTCACTGGCACTAAGATCGAGATTATTATCCGAATCATGACCAAATAGATCAGCACTTGAGATAGCTGCTGAGCCCTAGAACACCACATCAAAAAAGAATATTTCAAAACCTTATAGAAACAGCCCACATAAGTTAGCACTGAAGGTTTGTTAAGTTTAAGGTACGAGAATATACACCTTAAACTTATCAAGTCTTGCTTGACCATCAAAATCAGCTTTTTCCTGGTCCCCGAAAAACTGTGCTGATGAAATAGATTTAGCATTAGAAAACTTCTTCCTTGCTTCATCAGTTTCCTGTATCTGAATAACAATATTGAACGGAGTCCTATCAGACCATCTTATAATCATTTGATGCAAAAATAATAATGAAAAAAATACATATATTGCTGACCTGGACTTTTGATGAGGTACTCTTTTTGGAGAAACCACTATCCATTCCATATTCAGCAAAGAAACTGGATGACTTAGGTGGCGCAACATGACTAAGCGTGTTCACACCACCTGGACCTGTCTCCACAGTTTGAGAACTATCCACATACTCGAAGCGAGAAGTGTGAGGTATTGCAGCTGATGTGGATATGCCACTTGCTGACGTGGACACTTGTACAACCGGTTCTTCTGGCTTCTGATCATACAGACTTTCACTTGTCTGCGCAAAATCAGTAAAATCAAAAACATATAGATAATACTTATTATTAACTCAGTTCACTATGATTGTTACCTTGGTGCTAAGTTTTCTTGCACCAAGCCCACTAGTTTTCCCAGTCTTTTTTGCACCAATAGGCTTCTTGATAGTGGTGGTACGAATAGTTGAAGAGGTTTTCACTGGAGCTGAGCCATTGGTTTCAGGTTTTGCTGAAGGGGTCTCTTTTGGGGGTTCAGTGAGCTTGAAATCAGAAGGTCCATCAAAAGGTTCAACTGGTTTGGTAGAAACAGGGGATGCTGGCAAGATAGCATCTTCTGCAGAACTTTTAGCAACTTCTTTTGAGAGTAATTGTTTGTATAACTCAGCGGCTCTAGAGGTGTATTTGGCTTCGATCTTCCCTCCATCTGTCCACCCGTGTTGCTTGAAGAAAACCTGGGCACGATTGTTGCCACCAAAGCTCATCATCTTTAACTGATCTGGTGTCCATGAATCTAAATTGGTTGACCTGAAAAAGTTTACAGCTTTATGGGTCAACAAGAAAAAAACAACTTTAAAGAAAAAGGGAAATTATCTTGCTACAATTGACCTATTTCTAACCGTCTTAGCAGGGCCGGCTCAATGTCCGTGGAGGCCTAAAACTAACTAAAATGTTAAGGTCTTTTCTTTTTTTTCATTATGGGTATAGCGCTAGTGAGTATATAATAATTATAGAATATGTATGATATGCAGTGATAATGAATATGACGCAATCCTCCTTAGCTTGTGACCCATCAATGAGTTACCAATTCTAAAATAACTCTACTTTCAAAATCTCATAATACATAACTCCTACTTAAGATGGAGGCCCTATAAATCTGGAGGCCTAAAGCCATTGTCTCATTTAGCTTACCCAAGAGACGGCCCTGCGTCTTAGTCAATTAAAAGGCATTTAAGTACATCTATTGCTATCTGTTAATTGTGTCTTTTAACAGAGATAAACTTTTAGACTTTACGTAATGCATTTCAGCCACTATAGTGTCTTAGATGCTGTCGATTACCTTGACTGAGGTAATATTAATCTTCTCATGTAGTGTTTTGCAAAATATAATTCTACAAACACAAATAAGAGAGATGGAAAAATTTTCAATTTTAACGGAAAGATGTCCCCAGATTTCCAGTTCCACAAGATTACAGATTAACAGAGTTAACCACCATTACAGAACACAGGATAACATTGTTCACCGAAAGACTAAGTCATTGACATTAACAAAATGCATATAAAATCATGAAACAGAAGATCAAAAGATACTAATTCAAAGTCACCCAAAATTTCAGAAGGCAAATTCCCTTAGTTTCTAAAAAAGTTTCTGAATTTGCAGATATTCACAATGCCCTTGAAAGTTTTAAAATTGTTGTTGACAATTTAATAAACATATAATATAATGCAACTCAAAAGGTAATCTGGTTGGTATTTAACAGTCAAAGATAAATGGACTATTAGTACACTGTAATGTATAAAATCAATTCATATATGCTAAAAGATAGCATCTCTTCAGTGCCCCCTTCTCTTGTTGGGCTAAGCTAACAAGTTACAGAAACCATACAAACTTTACTGATCTTTATTACCTTGTAATCCTATTTACTATGGAAAGCCTTTTGCTATTGAAACAAATCATAACACGTTACAACAAATACGGAAAATCCTAGTCCCTGGAGCAATTCATCGTTTCTCCATAACCGAACATTCAAACCTAATGCATTCCTAATAACCTAGAACCATTGAATTTTAAAATATATAAAACATGTTCATTAGCAATTAAACCTAATCTCAAAAAATAAAGCAGGCTTTAAATTCACAACACCTAGCAATCCTCACAATGATAACTTACAAGTACTGTAAAGTAATAAAGTTCAATCGAAATTCAACAAAAATTCAGTACTCTAAATCAAAGTCACATCAACCTTAAATTATCCTAAAATCCATTTATCAACCGATCACACAATTGAACCTTAAAAAAACATCAAGAAGAATAAGAAAATACCAAACAAAGCTAATATGAAGACCAATACTACGATGTGAGTTTGCAATACTTATACGAACACTGAGGCTACAAACCAAACATTCAAACCTAGTGCATTGCATGGTGAGATTACTACCATAACAAATAAAAAAATTCCTAATAACCTACAACTACTGAATTTCAAAACATTTATAATCTGTTCATTAGCAAACTTAATTTTAAAATAAAGTAAGTTTCAAATTCACAAGACCTAACTTACAAGTGCAGTAAAGTTCAATCCAAATTCAGCAGTAACTCAGTGCTCTTTAAGTGAAATCTAAGTCATATCAGCCTTAATTCATCCAACAATACAATTATCAACTGATCACACAACTGAACCCTAAAAACATCAACATGGATAAAAGAATTACCTAACGAAGCTAACATGAACACCGAGGCTACAATGTGTGAGATTTTAAAATTAAGCTTGCTTAAATTCACAAGACCTAGCTTGCTACAACGATTATAACTTACAACTACAGTAAAGTCCAATCCAAATTCAACAAAAAATCAGTACTCTTTTAAGTGAAATCAAAGTCACATCAACCTTAAATTATTATTATCCTAAAATCCAACTATCAACCGATCACACAATTGTACCCTAGAAAAACATCAACTCGGATAAGAAAATAACTAAGGAAACTAATATGAACACCAAGGCTACAATGTGTGAGATTGATAAACGAACACCGAATAGACAAATCTGAAACCATTTAAAACGTGTTCATCCGCAATTAAACCTAAATTTAAAACAAAATAAGCTCCAAATTCACAAACCTAGCAATCCTCACACTAATAACTCACAACTACAGTAAAGTTGAATCCAATTTTGTTTAAGTGAAACAATTAAGCCCTAAAAAAATAAGAGTAATAGTACCTAACGAAGCTGATATGAACACCGAGGCTGCGATGCGTGGCGGAGCAATCAATACAGAGAAATATCCCGTAGGTGACGGAGGCCCAAGTAGGATTCTTGGCGTTACAATCAAAACACATCTGATGATCATCATTTAACAATAATTATAATAATAATAATCAGATCTCAATTGAATTGAATTAAACCTAATTATTATATTACAGATCTGACCTTGTTTTCTGATTTGGCTTTGAGCTTGCGGAAAACGGCGTTTTTGTCAGTGAAAGTAGAATCGGAAGCCATTGGAGAAGGTGTGTGTGTGTGTGTTCCCAGGAGGAGTCGATAACTGAATCTGAATCTAAGTCTAAGTCTACTCCTCAGGGGAACTTGAACTTCGATTATCGATTTGGGGATGAATTTATTATTCACAGTTTTTTGTTTCTGAGATTTTACGTTTAGACGGTGGTCACACGTGGATGAGAATAGATTACGGGAATGCCCCTTGCTTAAGATTGGTGGTTGGTTAGCTTCTTTTGCATCGATGAATATTTTAATCACAACTTTCATGCTTAGCCAAGTCGTATTTTAGGCTCAATACATGTTGGATGATTACTCGTTGATGAGGGGCGACATGGTGCTTGCACCCGTCACCTCATCCCCTCGCATCTTCACTAGGCCTGTAAACGAACCGAACGTTCAATAAATTATTCATGAACTGTTTGGCGGGAAGTTTGTTTATGGAACACGAACACATGTTCCGTTCGTTCGTTCGTTTGTGTTCATGAGCGTTCGTTTATGTTCGCTTATGTATGTTTATATATGTATTAATAGAAAATAATTGAATATTATCTGGATAGGTTATCGGCTTAAAGGTTTTATATTTGTTAATTTGTGTTCATTTAAGTGTTTTCATTTAAGTTCGTTTATATTTGTGTTCGTTTATCTTTGTTCAGCTATGTTCGTTTAGATTTTAAACAAACAAACACAAATGCCCATTTTTAAATAAACGAACATGAACATAAATATTTGTTTGATTAAGTGTTCGCGTTCTTTTAAAGTTAAATGAACGAACGCGAACATGCCCTTATTCGTGTTCATTCCATTCCTTTACAGGCTTTCATTATTCGTATTGATGAATACATCGGTCTCAATCTCTAAGCTCTGCCGATTTTATTTGTGTTCGTGAACACATTAATTTCCTTAATGAACAAACACGAACAAAAAATCTCGTTCGGTAAGTGTTCGTGAACCGTTCGTGAACACATTATTTTCTTAACGAACGAACATGAACAAGGCCTTGTTCGTGTTCGTTTGTAAGGCCCCGTTCCCGGTAACCATACTTTGGTGTTGGATTTACTCATAAACACAGTTATAAAATCATAGTAAATTAAAAACTTCGCGGAATAATTAAAAACTTCAAACATCACATTACAAAACATTCATTCTTGTCTTAACATACAAATTGTCTTTTCATAAGTAATTAATTAAAACAGTCATAACACTTTATCATAGATGCCAGTCTCTTCAGTCCATGCCCTGTGTCCCTCTTTAAGCCAGCTGCCTCAACCTATTTGTCTGCGTGCATACTAAAAGTCAGCTACGCTGAGTGAGTTCTAGTTAATCAATTAACATACAATACATTCATACCCTTACTCGTACGCGTCCGAAGATACGTATTCATACCTTAGTTTTTTATTACTCCTTTCATACCTTATATACATGCATACGTACTTACATACTTTCTTTCATAAAACCCTATGGTATACCATAAGCTATTACATCACAGATATTGTAAGGGTCTGGTCCCTATCATCACAGATATTATAAGGGTCTGGTCCCTATCATCATAGATATTATAAGGGTCTGATCCCTGACATCACAGATATTATAAGGGTCTGGTCCCTACTGTCTCGAATAACCATATATTTATCATACATGCATATTTTACCTGTCTCATGTATATAATATATATATATATACATGCTCATTCATACTATCATTATATAGAAATAACATTCAATACATAGTCATACACTTATCAATTAAGTAAACGTATTAATTATCACATAGGAGTATGCACACAGCCCCGAAAACATTTCAAAGAGAAATAGGGCTAGAACTCACCTGGAGTCGATTTCTCTCGCCGTTAATGGTAATTCCCTTCTTTAGTTGTTCACGGCTAACTGTACAATACATTACGCGTGTCAATTATCTATTACCACTACTTCCTACATCTAAATTTATGAAACCCTCAACTAACGGGGATCCGGGACAGCGCCCCTGGTAGCGGGGTCTAGGGGCGGTAGCCCCTAGCAGGGTCCAAGGGGCAGCGCCCCTGGCTGGGTGCTCGGAAAAATTTTATTTTTATTAACAGTCCTTAAACAAAAATGCATCAGAAAATGAATTTTATAAAATTTCGCATGGAAGAATTTCGCTGCGCATGCATAGAATTTCGCTTCACATGACTTTTTCGCTTCGCATGGCTGTGCGATGCGAAATTCCTGCCTTTCGTCGTTTTTTACTATTTTAAAGCCATCTTCCGACACATTCTGACCCCATGCACCTAATCCTGAACCCATATCTCTCATAGTCCAACGCCACCTTTTCACCTTAGAGTGCACCCAAGAGGTTATAACTTACCAAGTTTATATTTTTCTTACATTTTACAACCCGATCTATCATTATATCTGTTTGCATGACGATTCTAACCATAAAACTTAACCATTTAAACCGAAACCCACCTTTTGCTTCGGGTTCGAGTTTAGATCTGGACAATACGTAGATCTGGACGTGATTCTTGTTGCTTGACGATGTTAAACACGAGATTACACCCTTCTTTGGCTTGGATTTTAAATTCGAGTGCTAGAGAGAGAGTATGTGTGTGTTTCTTGAGTGTGTGTGTGTGTGTTTGTGTGTTTGGATGAGAAAAGAAAAGAAAGGAAGAAGTGGTTGGGTTTATATAGAGAGGGGTTTCATGGGTCCCACCACCCATTCCCAATTCCTACTCCAAATATTATCCAAATACTTAACACACGATTAACTTAACGACACACAGTTAATAACAAACTTTCTATTATGTATTATTTAACAAAGTTGGATGTTACATCGTTCGGTTCGTTTACAACCCTAATCTTCACCGTAGATAAAACATATAGCCTTATGTGTAATATTTTTATGTATAAAACATATAATATTTTTATGAAGAGGTAGGTCCCAGCAGAGCCCAGTTGGACCCGCAAGACTCACCTTGAAGAGGGACGTCTGCGCAAAGACCAACTGGTTCCGCAGGACCCACCATGCTTAGAGAGATGAAGACCTTACGCGTAGTACGCCAGCTGTTCCCGCAGAAAAAGCCTCCCAATGGTGAAGTACCCCGCCTGTTCCCGCAGCTGCGGATACAAGCCATCAGGGAAGGCTACCCGCACTAATAGTAAGGCTACACGCACAAGGCACTAACTCTCAATAATTCAGTAATGTCACCTGAAGAAGGAATGAGCAAGGCGGGAATACTCCCGCCCAAATGAGCCAGTCCGTACGCTTCTGGAGGATCTTTTGTACTATACCTGCCAAGGTATAGACAAAATAGACAAGATCTGACCAAAGCAGCCCATCACAGGGTGACAGCTCACTGACAACAGTACGACGAGGAGCACGCTCTAGTACAAAATGTCACTATCAGCCGCTGCCTACTCACCAACCCTCATCGTGGCACGTACATAGCCTGCAGTTGGTGGAAAAGGAATAGTACACAGCCGGCCATGTCACTATCAGCCGCTGCCTACCCACCAACCACCAGCACGGCACGTGCGTAGCCCACAGTTGGTAGAAAAGGAATATTATACAGCTGGCTGTACCTGCTTGGAAACCTACCTTCGGCTATAAATACTCCAACACCTTGGAACGGTATCATCATCTTATCTTATACCATCATTATCACATATCTTATCTGCTCTAGCTATTTCTCTTAATATACACTTATATTCAGAGCAATCTAGTCTGATTCTCACGCCGGAGGGTGGTCACAAGGAGGTACCCCCCCCCTTCTCAGTGACGAGCTCACGGTGTCTGTTTTGCAGGTCATCAGAAGAATAACCATCTTTGCCGGACCTAACCCTCGTGGGAAACATCTACTTGACCCTAAGATTATCCGTAATCTGCCGGGGTCACTTAGTGTTTCTTCATTGGCGCCATCCGTGCATAAAAGCTAGACCTAATTTTCTCAGTTTTTTCAAAACCTCTGGAAAGATGGTTAAGGTTACTCCGGTGCCAAGGCCAGCGAGTGACCAAGAAACCCCGGTAACCACAACCCCAGCTGCTGGGGGGAACACCGGCGAGTACACAATTTTTACGAACACTACCCCAGTTACCCAAGCGGGGGCAAGTGCAGTAAATAATCCTCCCCTGGGATTCACCGATACCCAGTTGGAGAGACAACAGACGAGGCTCCCCCGCCAAACACTTGATCAAGTTAAAGCGTTGGCGGAAGCACGTCAGAAAGAATTCCAAGCTGAGTTGGATGAACGTTTACGTTCACTCCAACAGGCTAATGACGAGTTCGGAAACACTCGACAACAGCTCAACATGAGCAATGAGTGCGAGTACTTGAATGATGATTGGGAGGAGTCCGACAGTGACGCAAACCCTCGTCATAGGGCGAAAGGGAAGCGCAAGGAAACGGACTTCCAACCAAGAAGGAATTTTGGAGAAACTTTTCAAGGAACGCGGGGGGAAACCCACGTGACTTCTCTAAAACCTTTAGACCAACTGTTGCAAATGCGGGAACGTCCAAGTTTGCAAGGGACATTGCGGAAGCAATCGCCCCGAAGAGTGCCAAACAGATGTCCAACATCGGCACTTATGATGGTATATCCGACCCAGATGATCACTTGAACAGATTCATAGCGGGGGCAACCGTCAGCAACTGGACGGAACCCACGTGGTGTTATATGTTCCGGATGACGCTGGTTGGAGCGGCCAGGGCGTGGTTTGATCGTTTACCAGTCCACCACATCTATGATTGGGCGGACTTCCAACACAAGTTCAGCCAACACTTCAGCTAACAGAGGAAATATACTGAAGAGCAGTGGACGATCCTCAACTGCGTTAGAGAAGAGGATGAATCTTTACTAGACTTCATCACTCGCTTCAACTCGAAAAAGCTGAGTCTGGGCACCATAAGCGAAGATCTTGTTCGCGCCGCTTTCATCCACGGCGCCGAATACCCAGAGCTTATCCGCACGTTGACGGGTAAAGACGGCATGCCATCCACATGGGATGCCATCATGACGGCGGCCAAGCGCTTTGCCGAAACGGAGAAGCAACTGGGTGGGATCTTCCCCAGAGTACAAACCTCTACACGCAGAGGACTAGAGAAAACAACGTCCGGACCGCCCGGCAAAACAAAAAGAGGAAGCAAGGTATTTGGCAGTCAAGGGTAAACTTTGACACCTCATCCAGCTCTCGCCCTCTAGTAGGCGGAAGGGATAACACGCACCCATCAAGCCGAAACCCCCGGTTGACGCCACTCACCAAAAGCGTCACGGAGATATTTGCCACCGAAAAACTCCCATGGCCAAAAGCTCCAATGGTCCGGCAGCGACATAACGCGGATCAGAGCAAATCCTGTGACTTCCACGGGACAAAGGGTCACACCACTGAGGAGTGTATATCCTTGAGGGATATTGTTGAAACATTCGTCAAGGATGGAAAACTTACACACCATGTGGCTCAATCAAGAATGGAGGGAAGAATGATAACCGATACAAAAGCAACGGACGAAAGCCCGTTGACATCAGCATCCACATGGTTCATAGTAACGTCAGAGGAAGAAAAAGACGAACGACAGAACCATGCGCGTGGAAGGAAGCTGAGGTGCGCTTCCCGCGAGTGCCAGGGGGACCCAGCAAAGAAGGCCCTATCGTTATCAAAAGCCAGCTGGGGCACTACATCACTTCCCGCACTCTTGCTGACAACGGCGCCTCGTCAACGGTTATGTACAGGCAGTTCTTCGACAAGCTAGACGACGAAGACAAGGAACGCCTGGAAACGGTCTACGCCTCGATGGAAGGGTTCGACGGCAGCACAAACACCCCCCTGGGTATCCTATCTTTCCCCGTCATTCTCACAGACGGGAAACACTCCCGCACAGAAGACGTGGACTTTGTCGTAATGAGGAAGCCACACCACACATACGACATTCTCTTCGGGAGAGACGGGATGGCAAGATTCAATGCCCTGGTATCTTCAGTCCACGGCATGATGGGATGGCCAACAGCTGAGGGTGTAGCGATGATCACCGGTATTCCCCAGGTATGCATCGCATCTGTCTCATCAAAACCCAAACCAAAGATGGCTAAACCAACCATCACCGAACCAGAAGAATGGGCCTTCAATGGCAAATACCCTGACCAGGCTGTTACCATTGGCCCAACAGTCACTGATCCTACGCGCACCTTACTCAAACGCTTACTACAGAAAAACGCTGACATCTTCGCGCGGACACCAGCTGACATGACTGGTGTACCTCGAAGTAAGGCAGAGCATAAGCTCAAGTGTGACCCGGCTTTTACGCCAGTCATACAAAAGCGCAGAGTAATGGGGGCGGTACAAGCTAACGCGTGTAGAACCCAAGTCAAGGAACTCCTTGACGCGGGCATCGTACGCGTTAGCAGATATCAAACATGAGTTGCAAATCCCGTCATGGTACCGAAGTCTAACAAACAATGGCGCATGTGCATAGATTTCAAAGACTTAAACAAAGCATGCCCCAAAGATTGTTACCCGTTACCCGAAATTGATCTTAAGGTAGATTCGTTAGCACCGTTTCGTCTTAAATGCTTCCTTGATGCGTATAAGGGGTACCATCAAATCCACATGGCCGTTGACGATCAGGACAAAACCGCATTTCGGACGCCCGATGGCACATTTTGTTATCAAATGATGCCATTCGGACTTAAGAATGCCGGGTCCACAAACCAACGCCTGATGGACAAAGAGTTTCTTGCCCAAATTGGGAGGAACTTGGAAGTCTACATGGATGACTTGGTCATCAAAAGCCCTGACCCAGAAACGATGTTGAAAGACATCGAAGAAACTTTCAACACGCTCAGAAAGATAAACATGAAGCTCAACCCGAGCAAGTGTTCCTTTGGGATGGAAGAAGGGAAGTTCTTAGGAGTCATTGTTACTAAAGATGGCTTCAGAGCGAACCCTGAAAAGGTCGAAGCCATTATCAAAATGGAATCACCTACTACCATCAAGCAAGCTCAGACACTGAATGGACGCCTAGTCGCACTTAACCGCTTTTTGGCAAACCATGCGGATAGGTCGTTCCCATTCGTGTCAACATTGAGAAACAGTTTAAAGAAAACGCACTTCCGCTGGACACCAGAAGCGGAAGCAGCTTTTCAGGAAATTCGGTCACGTTTGATCGAACTCCCAACGTTCACAGCACCAGAAGCGGGGGAAGAATTAATCCTATACCTTTCCGCCACAGATAGAGCAACCGGGGCCGTCCTGCTAGTAGAGTGAAAAGGCATCCAGATGCCAATCTACTATGTTAGCCGTGTCCTAACAGACGTAGAAACCCGGTACTCTACCCTGGAAAAATTAGTCTTAGCACTTGTACAGGCTTCACGCAGGCTAAGACGATATTTCCAATGTCACCCAATCACCATTCTCACCAACTTCAAACTCGCAAACGTTCTAGGCAAACCCGAATTGTCAGGACGCCTAGCCAAATGGGCAATAGAATTGGGAGAATACGCGATAAAGTACAAGCCGAGGCCAGCCATAAAAGGCCAGGTCTTGGCCGACTTTATTGCAGAAGTCCCCGCTTCGCGGGAGAAAGAGTGCCAGGAGAAGGCTCAACCCTCTCCAGCACAGGACATCGATGATGTCTGGCGACTCTACACTGATGGAGCAGCCAGCAACGAGGGCTCAGGCGCAGGGTTGAAACTAACCAACCCAGCAGGCCAAGAATACACTTACGCTATTCGAGTGGATTTTCCAAGTACAAATAACGAAGCGGAGTATGAAGCATTCTTGGCCGGGCTGAGAATTGCGCGTAAGATGGGAGTGAAAAACTTGGAAGCCCACGTGGATTCCATGTTAGTAGCCAACCAAATAAGCGGGACGTACACGGTCGTGAACAACACAATGGCCCTGTACCTCGCACAAGCAAAAACCCTTATGCGCGACTTTAACGATTGTAAGGTCATACACGTCAAGCGTAGCGAAAAAAAATCTGCGGATGCGTTAAGCAAGCTTGCATCATTAGCCTTCACCCACTTGGGAAAGGACATCCGCATTGAACTCCTTGGAGCACCATCAGTCCCGCACAAGGAAATCTGTGTCATCCAAACCGGCACAGAAATGTGGATGACACTAATAATAAATTACCTTGCGGCGGGTATACTACCAGAGTCAAAAACACAGGCAAGAAAAATACGCTGTAAAGCACTGAACTATCAACTCATCGATGACATCCTTTACAGGCGTAATTTTCTTGGCCCACTCCTAAGATGCGTGGACAACCAAGATGCTGGCTACCTCCTAAGGGAAGTGCACGAGGGCCTCTGTGGAGTACACGCAGGTCCACGCGCTGTCGTAGCTAAGCTAAATAACGCGGGATACTTTTGGCCGGGGATGCATACGGATGCACTGGCATACATCAGAAAGTGTAGGTCTTGCCAACTCTACGCACCCAACACCATCGCCCGAAGAATGAACTTGTTCCAGTCACCTCTTCATGGCCATTTCAGAAGTGGGCCATCGATGTGACAGGCCCATTTTCCACAGCAGCAGGGAACGTTCAGTTTCTAGTGGTAGCCATCGACTACTTCACAAAGTGGATAGAAGCAAAACCCTTAGCCCAAACAACCGCAAAACATATCAAAAAATTTATTTGGGAATTTATTATTTGTCGTTTTGGACTTCCCCAGAATTTGGTGAGCGATAACGGCACAAACTTTGCTGACAAGAAGCTACAAAAGTGGCTGGAAGAACTTCAAATCACCCACACCTTTACCTCAGTGGCGCACCCGCAGGGTAATGGTGAGGTGGAAAGAGCAAATAAGAGCATCGTCGATGGCATAAAGAAAAGACTCTTGGAACACAGATCCGGCTGGGTGGACGAAGTTTCACACGTCCTTTGGGCAAACAGAACGCTGAAAAAGGCCAGTACGGGAGAAACCCCGTTCAGCCTCACTTATGGCACTGAAGCCATGGTCCCGGTCGAAATTGGTTTACCCTCACCAAGGGTCTTGATTCAGCCAGAAGACAATGATGCGGAAAGACGGTTAGACCTTATGCTAACCGAAGAACGCAGAGACTTAGCCGCAGCGCGTGAAGAGAATTACAAGCGACAAATGCAAAAGTACTACAACACGCAGGTAAAACTCTGCAACTTCAATGTCGGAGACTACATACTGCGTAACAATGAGGCTTCGAACCAAGAACGCCCAGGAAAGCTGGCCCCGGTCTGGGAAGGGCCATACATTATCAAAGAAGTTTTGGGAAAGGGCGCATACCGGCTCGAAAGGCTCGATAGCACCCCCATCCCAAGAACATGGAATGGAGCTCAATTACGCAAATGTTACATGTAGATCAATTCCAAACTTATAAAGAAAAGGCCTAGAGCCACTTCTAATGGAAATGATTCTCCTTTATCACATTGTGTTGATAGCCTTACCTTTATACTTATTCAAAACACTGATATGCCGGTATTCACCGCATAAATAAGTGGAGAAGTAAGTCGTTGCGTGTGGAAGGCGGCAAAACCCGCATAAACTCAAGAAACGGCAAAAATTTCTAAGGAAAAGATGAGGAAAACCTTCACGCAGGTCAGTTATAGGTAAAGTTTGGTCATCCCACTAAATGAAAGTGACGGTCCTACCCGCACAATCATGATAGAGGAAACTGAACATCAACCTATTGACAACCGCGCGTCGAAAGGTTAACTTATTTAAAACACTTAGAAAATTTCTAAGGAAAGGATGAGGAAAACCTTCACGCATGTCAGATATATGTAAAGTTTAGCCATCCTACTAAGTGAAAGTGACGGTCTTACCCGCACAATCACGAAAGAGAAAGCAAAACTTTAACCTATCATCTGCCACGTTGAAAGGTTAACTTATCCAAACTACTCAAGAAATTGCTAAGTTAAACTAAAATATGCGTGAAACAAAGATTCAAAAATAAGAGGGAATATACCCCCTTACCTTGGTAACCAAGAAACCGTAAGACAAGTGCGGGTACAGTGTCAAGGCGAAACCCTTCACATACTTAGCACCTGCAGGGAATTGAAGCCAAGAATACCTTGGTAACCAAGAAACCGTAAGACAAGTGCGGGTACAGTGTCAAGGCGAAACCCTTCACATACTTAGCACCTGCAGGGAATTGAAGCCAAGAATACCTTGGAAGTCAAGTAACTATAAGATGAGTGCGGGTACAGTGTCAAGGCGAAACCCTTCACATACTTAGCACTTGCAGGGAATTAAAACCAAGAAGGATCTTCTGGGCCATGCTTGTGGAAAGGGAAATAACATCCCCGCATAGCGGGAACGTTGAGAACTAGATTGTTTGAAGCTCCAAGATGGAATTGGTTGTTTAACATAATTGATCACTATGTCTAAAACTACCAAAACCTCGTGGAAAATCTACACAAGTGAAACTCAACGTTCCTGACTTGCGAGGAAGTTACACACCTACCCGCATCATACCCAAAGATCAAGCAGAAAAGTCGGGAATTTCTGCACGTGACATTAGGGAAACCGCGGGAAGAATCCCCACGGAAAACCTTAAAACTAAAAACCCTTTTCAAAACCCCTTGCTTAAGTCCAAAAGTTCACCACACTTATTAACAATTCATGAGAAGAACATTGGACTGGGGGGACTTAAAGAGGTAGGTCCCAGCAGAGCCCAGTTGGACCCGCAAGACTCACCTTGAAGAGGGACGTCTGCGCAAAGACCAACTGGTTCCGCAGGACCCACCATGCTCAGAGAGATGAAGACCTTACGCGCAGTACGCCAGCTGTTCCCGCAGGAAAAGCCTCCCAATGGTGAAGTACCCCGCCTGTTCCCGTAGCTGCGGATACAAGCCATCAGGGAAGGCTACCCGCACTAATAGTAAGGCTACACGCACAAGGCACTAACTCTCAATAATTCAGTAATGTCACCTGAAGAAGGAATGAGCAAGGCGGGAATACTCCCGCCCAAATGAGCCAGTCCGTGCGCTTCTGGAGGATCTTTTGTACTATACCTGCCAAGGTATAGACAAAATAGACAAGATCTGACCAAAGCAGCCCATCACAGGGTGACAGCTCACTGACAACAGTACGACGAGGAGCACGCTCTAGTACAAAATGTCACTATCAGCCGCTGCCTACTCACCAACCCTCATCGTGGCACGTACATAGCCTGCAGTTGGTGGAAAAGGAATAGTACACAGCCGGCCATGTCACTATCAGCCGCTGCCTACCCACCAACCACCAGCACGGCACGTGCGTAGCCCACAGTTGGTAGAAAAGGAATATTATACAGCTGGCTGTACCTGCTTGGAAACCTACCTTCGGCTATAAATACTCCAACACCTTGGAACGGTATCATCATCTTATCTTATACCATCATTATCACATATCTTATCTGCTCTAGCTATTTCTCTTAATATACACTTATATTCAGAGCAATCTAGTCTGATTCTCACGCCGGAGGGTGGTCACAAGGAGGTACCCCCCCCCTTCTCAGTGACGAGCTCACGGTGTCTGTTTTGCAGGTCATCAGAAGAATAACCATCTTTGCCGGACCTAACCCTCGTGGGAAACATCTACTTGACCCTAAGATTATCCGTAATCTGCCGGGGTCACTTAGTGTTTCTTCACTAATCCTCACCGTAGATAAAACATATAGCCTTATGTGTAATATTTTTATGTATATATAATCGTATATAAATTAAAAATCTATAAATTAGGTTATTTCTTAATTATTATTGTAAGGTTTAGATCTTTCAAAACGTGTGTTTAGAGGGCATTTTGAGCTCATATGGCGTCCTTGGACGTATTTGGGTGCCTCATCTGCATACAAGGATGGGCTCACGTGTATATTTGCAAGTTCAACTTCTAAGAACGTGTAAGGGACATCTAGTCACTTCAAACAAATTAGGCTCACGATTGACGAAATGGGACAAGTCGTGTATGGGGAGGGCAGAATTGGAATTTCACGAGAAGGTGCACTAAGGACGGTGCATTTATATTTTAAGTGTTCGATAACAAAGTGGACGAAGAAAGAGGAAGACGGGTAATGAATGAACGGTTTTCTAGCCCTATACAAGTTGCACCAAGATCATTTGTCAACTTTGTTGCAACCCTTATCACCAATGACACATTTAAAGAAATAAACCTATATTAACTTGTTTTAATTCTTATACGAATTATCATGTATAACTACTTTATAGCTTCTATAAGTTAGTAGTTAGGACTTACCCATTAAAAAAAGAACAAAACCGGCATCTTTCATAATCTACTCAAAAGAATAACTTTAAATAGTTGTAGGCTTCCTTCCAAATGGCATATAAACACACAATACTCTCAATAACCACATAATAGCCCTAATAATCTCGACAAATTATAGGTGATATAATCATGAAATGCCATCTATTAATCTAGCATTACCATTACACTTACACTATGTAGAAACATGTTCATATGATCTTGTGTTTACGCTCCAATGCATTAGTGATCCTTGTAATGCAGTATGCTGCACTCAACGGATACCCAGAAACTGCAAAAAGTACACGGTTTGTAATAAGAATACAACTACCAAAATAAGTCACGTATCAAAGAATTAAATATGCGTACACTATGCATTAAATACTCGTGTAGAATAAACTCACTTGAAATAAAATCCTCTATGTAGTCGCTTTCGATTTTCCCATGAGCCATTGCACCAACCTGATCCACATATAAGTTAAAATAATGTTTACTAAACTAGCAATTGACTTTTTGAGCTCAAAACATAAGTTAAAATAAAATAAATACAGCACTACTAACTTTAATACTTACCACAAAAACAAGAGTTGCATCATTGTCCAATGTAACCACATAGTCATGCATATCAACCAACTTTTCTGAGCTATGCGAAAACCCTGTTCCACAAAATAATAATATATTTGTAAGTCTTTAACTCTTTGAGCCTTTCATTTAAGTCATGTTTACAGCTCGGCTAAAAATCCGGTCCGAGCTGAGTTGGCTAAGTTTAAGGCATGATTACAAACCTATCTTGCGAGAGTTGACCGGGAGATACTGAGTTACAGGATTCTTTATCACACGCAAAAGCTTTTCCCGTTTCCCAACCGCAGAAATACTTAGTTTTTGAAGTAATTGCACTGGAAATAATCAAAATGTAAAGACAGTCAAGGATGTAACAAAAATTTAGTTAGGTTTCAACCAATGAAATTAAACTTACGCATGATTCCAGCAAAACGTTTAAACGTCCTTGGAATACGAACGTGAGGCTTGATTTCAATAAGCACACCTTTCTCGGTTCTTACATACAAAGCTTTTAATTTACCCGCTTTATTCAACGGGCTATCCAAGATGTTTAATATTGCCTGCACCAACCAAATAACATGCCCAAAGGAATTCTACTTAATATGACAAATAAATCAAAAAAATAATACTTTTAATGTTTTTAATTACTATTACCTGATGAGAAATATCAGGCCTGTATTCAGCAGGGTTCCTGTTATTTTTCTTCAAAAAATTGGCATGATCCTCAGAATTCAGCAATTGATAACTCTGAACAAGCATACATACAAAAAAACACATTATTAATTAACCATGAAAATATTTGAATTGTTATGATCAAATACAAACAGCTTTTAACATGAGAAGTGTAAGAAGCATTAGAGTAATTATGTCAATAATAAAGTACTTATTATAACGTTACAGTGTTGAATTAGAGTTTTAACAATTACCCTAGTTCATTATTACGTAGTTTAAACTATAGGCATAAACTAGCGGAGCCTGAACTCAACCTCGGCTCGTTTTGACTTGCAATAGCTCAAACTCGGCTCATGAGTCGTTTTTTCAAGCTCATACTCAGCTCACTTATTATTCATTAACTAATTATATAATATATTGTTCCCCCTAAACAAAACTGTCTTTTTGAATGATCATGACCGTATAAAGTCCCTAACTTTCAATCTCCACCGGAAAAAACCTTCTAGAAGGGGAGGTTTTAGTGTCTCTCTCCTCCTCACCCACTCCACCGATTCCCTCTTTCTCTAACTCCCCCTATAATAAATCTCACTTATCAAACACCCCTTTTATTTCCAATCAAAAATCTGACTTGAAAATTCTAATTCAAACGCGATTCTCCGGTAATCTGCCGATCGCTTCCATCAGTTGAGTTTGCAGCGTTCCTAATGAAGAGAACGAACACATTCGTGGTTGGCCTTCTCGAACTGGTATTATTAATTTAGTCAATCTATATTAATTACTTTTATTAAGATCAATAGTCCTGATTTTTTGAAATTTAGTGATTCCTGTTGTGCTGCCACAAGTTATTCAGTTGATGTCACAATGAACTGCGTACTGTCACATTAATGGTAAATCGGGCACTGTCATTAGCTTTTCTACTACACATGCTGCATGATCATATGAAACTGATTATTTCATGTCTTCCGAAAATCACCTCCAAACATTCCCCAAAGTTCAGATGCATGTGTTATTTGCTTCGGGGGTGGTTTGGTATGCTTCAAGTGGGAATAATCATCAACCAGCTTTGAAGAATTTGGTAAAACTAATAATGATTTCTTATATGTATCTGTTGTTGCAGGAATTTAGTTTCACCCTTTTAAGCTTCAGCCACAACAAACAACTGTTTGATGAAATGCTTGAACCGAAACTTACTTCAACGAATCTATGGTATTGTTTCAAATCTGCAAAATTTCAACCGACTGATTTTAATTTTGTAATTGATTTTAGGCATTAGAGATGTTTTGAAGTTTACTCTCACTTTCCCCATCACATGGTAAATAATTTATGCCCATCAAGGATATAACTATTTATTCAATTTCCAACATTAATGATTCACATATGTTTCTATTTCAGGCTTATCACTAGCAATTATTTGATTATTAGTGCATTTAACATATATATGAATAGAACTTTGCACTTCACATATTTAAACGCGTTAAACATATTTGCAGGACTACCGTATGAAAAGAAAACCTACCCAATACTTGAGTTATCAACAAAGGTACCACCAGAATAATTTATTTGAGACTTAATTTGTTGATTAGTCATTTATTTATTTTTTTGCTTCTCTTTTTTTCATGTTAATTTGATAACGAAGGTACCACTGGAAATAAGAAAATGCCACTTCACGTTTGAATGATATTCGAAAAAGTCGCATTGAGCCTCCAAAATGGTTGACTCGGCTTTGCTTGCCTCCTTGGAGAAGGCATCATTAGGACAGACTTGAGTCAAAATATTCTTAGTATTATTTCCCCCCTACGTTAATGTTGTTTCCTTCACCTGCTTGGTTGATTTAGTATTCTGACACAGCTGTGGCGCTGTGCTTCTTTCTTGGCAACTGGTGGAGTGGCTAAAATTCATCAAGGCACACTTAGTGGTAACAGCCCAGTAACAGGTAAACTTTTTGTTTCATTAACAGGTAAAAGAAAGTTTTTTTTTGTTATTGTGTCAAATTTAACCCGATCACGGGTAAATTTTTGCTTCTTCAACGGATTAAAAGAAAAACTCTTTTTGTCGGTCACATTCAACCCGGTAACGGGTCAACTTTTTGTTCATTAACGGGTAATTACAAGTTTTCATTATCGGTCCAAATTGATTTGGTAGCGGGTCAAATTTTGTTTCATTAACAGGTAAAAAAGGGTTTTTATTATCTGTTCAATTTTAACCCGGTCAAGAGTCAAGTTTTAGTTTTGTTAATGGATTGAAAAAGGTTTTTATTGTTGGGTCACATGTAACCTGGTAACGGGTCAACTTTTTGTTGTTTCATTAACGGGTAAAGAAACGGTTTTAATTAACATGTCAAATTTAACCCTGTCATGGGTCAAATTTTTGTTTCATTAACGGTTTAAAAAATGTTTCTATTGTTGGGTCACATTGCCCGGTAACGTTACCAGCTGTGGCAAAACTTAAAACAGGAAGCATACATGGTTGCATTAGAACTTTGCTGAAAAATGCCTCCAGGTTATTAATTCTTTATTTTGGCACCTATTGCTAAATTGCTAACTCTAACTTGATATACGTAAAGCATCGTAGAAAACTGATACACGTTAGGAGTGAGTATATGTGCACTGCAACTTCTACAAACTGGTGGTGTTGGTTGTGGTGGCGAGGAAGTTGTGCAAGTGGCAAAAGTGGTGGTGCTACCGGCGGTAGCGACAGGGGTGTTGCTGGAGCTGGTGGTGGCGTTGGCGGTGATGGGGGCAGAGGTAGGTGGTGCTCGCACTAGTATTGGCAGTGACGGGTAGGTGATGGCTACATTTGATGGTGTGGGAGGTGTTGGTCCAATTGGACTCGAATTAAGTTGGAAAGTTTTATGTAAGTGTATTTTACCCCAATCAACCCATTCTTGAAAGAATGAGTTATGATTCCCACCCTTAGTATGCATGAATGTATGTAGGTCTGCACAATTGTTGTTCTGATTTTAACTGCGTTGTATTTCTTTTAATAAAGTTGGTTATCCTTTCACTCATAAGATAATGAGTTGTACTTTTATTTTAAACAAACAATGTTTTCATTTAAAGTTTGTAGAAAGTTACTTTGTTATTATGACATTAAACTACCCGTCCACCGGACGGGTATAAAACTAGTTTACATATGTTTTTAATTACTTTTATATATTTTGAGAAAAACCTTAATCGAGCCTAAGCTTGGCTTGAGCTCATGTAGCACCTTAAACGACCCAAAACTCGATTCGAGCTCAGTTGTGCAATGTGAAATTAATACACAGAATTTAAAAAAGGTAAAACTTAAAAACACACAAGACTTGTTAAGGCTCGATGAGCCTAAACAAGCTTCCCATACAGGGTCAAGGGCTGGCTTGATACCTAAACAAGCTTCATTTGAAGCTCGGGCTTGGCTCAAGCTTGAAAAAGCTCGGCTCGCTCCGAGCTCTTTATTTATACAAACTCGAGTAGCTCATGAGCTGCTCGACCCGTTTGCACTTTGCATACTTATTTAAAACCTGGCTCGAGCTCGGTTTTGCAATGTGAAATTCATACATAGAAGCCAAAAGAGGTCAAACTTAAAAATGAGCTTTCTATACTAGGCTCGAGCGCATACTCCATAACTAAATGATCTTTATTCGAGCCCGAGCTCGAGCTCATATGATCTTGAGTAGCTCACAAGCTGCTTTGCACATTGCATCCTTATTTTAAACTATAGGGTAATGATAAATTAATAATTACTCTAATATTAGCACAATTACACTAATCAGTTTCTTTAACCAAAATGAGAAAACTAACCTTGCCAACTTTAGCAACCTCCAAAGAAGCTTTCTCAAGAATAAAAATAACACCTTGACTATTCTTATCATTGCCATTACCATCCCCTTGATTCAAATTAACTGGTATTCCGGCAAGTTCTTCAGCAGCAGCTTCTGCTATGTCTTCATCTGATTCTGTAACCACACTCTTCAGTTTCTTCTTCTGGGTACCACCATTATCTTCTTTTGATTCTTCAACAAACCCTTGATTCTCTTCTTCTTTGTCGTATCGTTCGGTTTTGTTCTTCTTCCTCTTTCGACCCTTGACTGCGTACGGTCGAACCATTGTATTGAATGTGTGGTGGTGGCGGCTGGTTTGATTTGTGGTTCGAGTGAGAGAGGTGTTGTTGATGAATGATGATTTGATGGGATTATATACCCTCAAGTTTGTGTTAGTGTTTTTTTATTTGCACGAAGCTTTTTTTCATTTTAAGGGATGAACCTTGCTTTTTTTTATGCAGTACTATAAATTTTGTTGTTTTTCGTTTGAAATTTTTTATAGGTATTTCAAATTTACCTATTTTCGATCAAAAATTTTAATCCCCTTTCTGTTGTTTATGAATTTTTTAAATACATTTTGAGTCTGGTCCACCCGGCGTTCTTGCCCAAATTGCGCCACTGCGAGCCGATAGAGTTGATGGGGTTCGAGCTTTATGTTTAAGATTGCGAAAGAGTTTAAATGCTAATGGAGGTTGAGTTCAAGCTCTTTTAAGTTAATTGACCTTAGACTTATATTTGAATCAACTGAATTCGTTTACGCGCTGATTTATCATGGAATTGCACAATCTCGCTTTTCGTATGTGAAACCAAAACAAAGATATATTGACATATTGTACGAAGTTTGTCGCTTTGCACATGCATAGTTAAAAGTTACCGAACTTAATAAAATTTAGGTACTTGTTGTGGAAGTGTTTAAATAACTAACATGTTTATCCTTGAGATTGAACAACATATGGCGAAAAGACGTAGTAAAAGTATTTTCGTTAATGAATTTTTTTTCATAATGTAAGATTATAACTCGTATTTTGAGGTGTTAATAATTATAAGATGATGCTCATGTTAAGATAAAAGATAAACATGACAATCACAACAACACATGTTTGCATATCATTTATATGTATATAATGTATATGAATGTATTGTAATAATCAACATTTATTGTTTGTTATAAAGAATTAGATGCTCGGCTATGTGACATACATGTTTTATGATTTGATCATTGAAGTATGAGAACATATGCTACTCATTGTTAACTCATAGAAAAACAAAGATTGCCCTTAGACCTGATACACGTTTATACAGTTTAAAAAATATCTTCAACAACCTTAACTCTCTCTCCTTTATTCCCCCCCCCCCCCCCCCACACACATTTTAACAATTGTCTAGAAAGAAACAGAAAGCTAGCATGGACGAGTTCACACCATTAATTGGATGACTTGAACACATACGTTGTTGGTTCACACAATCTCTTCCTCTTTTGATAATAGCAGATCAAAACTTCAGGAGGCTGGTAGGATCGAAAACTCCCATGAAATGAAAATGACGAGCGACGTGCCTCATTTGTTCACAGTGTATTGATTGTGCTTCACGAACACATGGTTCCAAAGTTCACAATAGATCAGAACTTAGGATGGAGGCCTAGAGTGGATCTTAAAAAGCTTGATCTTTAATCTATGTGTTCATGAGGGGAGTGTTCATGTGTCGTTATGTCATTAGCAATTTAGCATATACATAGTATCAAGAGCATGTTTGGGATTGAGTTTGAAAAATACTTATTGGTGTTTTCAAAAAGCCAATAAGTTAAAATATGTTTGACAATCACAAAAATCTTTTCTATTTTAGCTATTTGAAATGGTTAAAAAGCAGTTTTCCATGTAATGGATGATTCCATTCCATTGAGCAACCAAACACCACTTTTTCATTCCCACGTAATGAATCATTCAATTCTTACCGTCATTCCTGCATACCAAACGCTACCCTAATTTTTAATATGACTTTTTAAAAAAAACAATAAACCAATAAATATGTTTCAAAATCAAACACAAACATGCTACAAAACTAGTAGCTCTAAAGTTTAGAAAAATAAAAAAAATTGTGGAAAATTTTGTCTAAGCATCTAGAACCATATGTGCTGTCACACAATCAGCCAAGTTGGCAATAGCCATCATCACCCCAATAACCTAATCCAACTCTCTTAATTTACATAAAATTCTTCTACCTTTTTGTCTAGTCTAATTCATCCATCCGTTGACCCCCAATTCCAACCGTATAATTGCTTTCACAGAAGAAAGATTCAAACTTCACCCAATTTTTCAACCTCAATTCATTATTACCCCCAGTTTCCCACTGTAAAACTGCTCACAAAACCCTAATTTACCTCAGATACAAAGGGTTTTGCTTGGTTCAATTCGACTCGCAGGTGTGTTCGTTATTAGCTTGGTATTGCTTCTTGGGTTTGATTTAATTGTTTCTGTATTGAATTTGGTTTAATTGAATTGAGATTGTTAGAATTATGGTTAGGGTTAGGGTTCTTGATTTGGGGATTTGAATAAAGGTTGGATCTTTATATCAAGAAATGGATAATTCTGATTATTCAAGAAACAGGGGTAATGATTATTTGGGTGTGAATAAAATTGGGAAAAATATAAGAAAGAGTCCTGTGCATCAGCCCAGTTTTGCAAATCCAGCTAGACAACCTCCTCAGCCTCAAGTGTATAATATTAACAAGAATGATTTTCAAAGCATTGTTCAACAGCTTACCGGTTCGCCTTCGCGCCATTCGCAAGAACCGGTTACTAGACCGCCTCTGAACGCGGCTAGACCGCCGAGTATGCGGATGCAGCGGAGTCGGCCGTCGCCGTTGACCCCGTTAAATGTCGCCCGACCCCGAATGCCCGCTGTTCACCATGCCCCACCGCAACAGCATATGCCCGTTGCCCGCCCGGTAAATAATAATAATAGTATTCTTGCTAGGCCTCCGCCTCCCTATCATGGTCAACCACGGGCTCCACCGGGTGGTGGTGATCATACCGGGTGGTCAAACACGGCTGAGTCGCCTATCTCGGCTTATATGCGGTACCTTCAACATTCGATAGTTGATCCCGCTCAAGGTCAAAGTCAAATGCAAGGACAACATCAGCAGCAATCGTCCGGATTGCTTCCTTACCCACTTGTGCCGCCACTTCCATCACCTCGGAAGAATGGTAGTGGTCCGCCTCAGCCGCCACTTCCATCACAGAGAATGAACGGGCCGCCACTGCCGCCGCCTTTACCGTCACCGACTTCACAGTTTCTTCTGCCATCACCGTCCGGTTACTTAAACTTATTATCGCCTCGATCACCATACCCGTTACTTTCTCCTGGATATCAGAATCCACCACCATCAACACCAAATTTTTCATTTTCGCCCATGACTCAACACGGAGCGTTTGGGCCTGGGCCTGGGCCTGGGCCTGGACCTCAACCTCCACCTTCTCCTGGTATGGGCTTTCCGTCTCCAGGGTTTTTCTCGATTTTAAGCCCAAGATGGAGGGATTAGATGGATAATAGAAGAAATGGCAAATATGCTAACTTTGTATGAATTCATGTTTGCAGCAGGGTAATTTGGCTGTAAGACAGTCTCTTGTATTTATTTTTGTTTTTATGTTTACTTCTGTTTAATATATATTATATAGTTGGTAACAGTAATCATCTGTTTATTTCTTGAACAACATTTATATTAGGTGGTGGTTCACCAGAATCAGCATTGACTTGTTGTTTAGGTCGGTCTGGTTTTGTATTAGTCAAATTGTCGCGCATAGATTTTCTTTTCGGTATGTTGATGTGTTGCAAGGCATGCTTAATTGTTTATGGTTATTGAGACTGTTTCTTTATGCGAATCCTAGTGATTCATACGTTTTAGTGATCACATTCAACTCGACTGTATGAGGCGATTTGGATTATATTTTCTTTTTGGTTGAAATAAGGAAATAGGTGGCTCTTTCTACCAAAGGTTATGGAACTGGTCAATCTAGGCATGGCATTTTGTTAATAACTTGATATAATCTGAATGGGTTGAAATGGTCTCTTGTTATGAAAAAGAGATTGAAGGAAATGTTAAAACCTGAAACTCTTAACCTAATTGCATATGCATTTGAGGAGTCCAACGGATTATGCATAGTCATGTTATGATTTTAGGATCAATCAATGTAGTTTATACAAGGCTTGGTTTTGCAATCAAAAGGGGTTAGCGTTGCCGCTTGTTGCCCGTTTGTCTTCTATTATGAAGTAAAAGAATATATATTTTCTATATAAGTCTTTCCATTAACCATCTGATAAAATTTTGAATCCAATGCGCATTTGTAAACATGTAAAGAGGATACATGTCCCCTTTTACGGCGTTTCGCATTGCGCTAATCGTAATGCTTAGAGCAGGTTTGATGAGTAAAACTTCCAACTAAGAAATGCTTGTGATGGGATGCTATTGGCTAAGAAGAGGATGTCATAGCCATCCAATGATTATGAACATCAACCACTACATAATTTATTGATTTGAAATTAAAATTTATCAAAATGTTTGTTAACTACTTAACTACAACCACATAGTTGAGGAAGATAGCATGTTCAAGACATGCAAATTAATAAAAATCACCAATTTCAAATTGAAGAAAAACAAAGCAAAATCCATGTAACACATAAGTCACAAATCATTTCAAAATTCTATTTGTTAAAAGAAGATTAAAGGGCCCCTGAAGCAACAAATGAAACTACTCTTTTGAGTAAATATAAGAATCCCCCTTGAAGATCAACCCAAGCTCGACCGCACAAGTTCATAAGCTAAAAAGCAAGCCGCATTAGCCGGGACGCTTCTCCCCATCGCGGGCCCAAAACCTTTATATAACCCTCCAACCCCCTCAATTTTAAGAATCTTTTTAAACGCATCAACTGAACCCGAATACTTAGGGTTTGTATAATCATCAACCTGGATCGCGCTCTTGATAACATCAGTAGGATAAACGGAAGCCCAGAATGCACCACCAGCCAAACCCCCGGCTATCATCAATGAACCACGGTCCAGACCAGAAGTATCGGTCCCACCAGCAAAATACTGCTTCAGGGTCTCATAAACACCAAACATGGCTGCATTCCCTGGCACTTCACGGGCCATTGTGGGAACTAGTCCTTTAAACAGACCTCTAACACCTCCTTCTGACCTCAACACTTGCTTAGCCACATCCATTGGACCACCATACTTCACTGCAGCAGTTATTGTTGCCTCTGGACCGCCGGCTACTACACCAGCTAGTGCACTTTGCGCCTGCAATCTGCGTTTTGGAAATGATTGTGTGATTTTGAATACTCAAAATTTGTAATCATGTATTTCAAATTCATGAGTCAATATGACTTAGGGTGTGTATGACACCAAAATAACCGATCTGTAACTGAAATAACCGAACCCGACACAAAATGGACAGTTTTGCTTTATATTTTTTTCCTTATTTATTTATATATTTCTTTTCTAAAACCGAATTTACCATTCTGTTTCGGTTTTGCATTTACCAGAAACCGAAAAACTGATACATAACCAAACCAAAATAACTGAACCCAGCCCAAAACCAACGGTTTGGTTTTATGATTTTTTTTTTCATTTCAAAAAACCAAATTTATGGTTTCGTTTTTGGTTTTGCATGTATCGGAGACTAAAAAAACCGAACGAACCCAAAACCCTTGGTTTGATTTTATGTTTCTTTTTTCAAAACCGAACTCATTTGGTATCGGTTTTACATGTACCAAAAACCAAAAAAACTGACTTTCGTTAATTGAATTTTGTAATTTTTATTTTTGAATGTTAAGTAATTTATAAAGATTAATAAATGGTGTAACCCAAAGATTTCAGGCTGAAATGTTTACCATTCAACTAATTATCAAGTTGCAAAAAAATTAGACAGTTTCAGGCTTAAATTCATCATTCTGGGCCTTTTCTTTTTCGGCCCAAAAATTTCAAGCTCAAATTTGTATAAAAATTAACTGATAAATATGAATTAAGTGATAAATAAATGAGTCGAGCCTGAGCTTTAAAAAAAGAGCTCGAAACAAGCTGAGATAGGGCTTGGCGCGGTTCGTTTACCCCCTAGCTTTAGCCCAAAATTGCCCCACGCATACCCCTAATTTGACTTTAGAGTCGATATTTGGCATAAAGAAAGTAATTATGAAAAAAAAGGTACTAACCTGCACTTGATTAACTCAGTTGGGGTGGCCAAAAGGGCAACCGCGACTCCAGCACCGGCTCCAGCAACCACCTGCTGGTTCACAGTTAAGGGCACACCAGGTGCAGACCTCAAAAGTGCTTCCATTTGACCCCTAACTGTAAACAAAACAGCATTTAGGGCTGCCACAGTAGCAAGAGGGGCCCCCATGCCTTTATATAGACCCCGTGGACCTTCAGCTGCTAGGGTTTGTTTAACAGCATCTATTGCACCGGCATATCTAGGGAGTTGGCCCGGTGGAGGGACCGGTTGACTTTGGAGTTTGACCTTTATTGTATCAAAAGGGTGCCCAACTATCAACTGTGCAGCCCCTCCTATTGTTCCGGCGGTTAGGTCCTTTGCTACTTCTCCCATCTGCAAGTTCATTACAAAACCATAAGACTTCACATTCGACTTCTAACGGTCAAACAGACCACTTGTAAATGTTAAAACCGATAAAAAAACTGTTCCATTTTACGCAAGAAAAATGATAGATACATTAAAAGATCAGAACTTTGTTCCACTACCGACATTTAAAAGTTGAGAAACAAAATAATCATTTATTAATTTGGAATGTATATGAAGCTGACAAGTTTAATCATTACAACCAAAAATGCAGTTTTCTTTGAAACAGAGGCAACACAATATTTTGATTAGGAGATGGATAAAACCGAAGAAACCAATCCAAAACTGAAAAAAACGAACCAAAACAAAAATCGAACTTACGGTTGGGTTTTGGTTTTGCATGTAATAAAAATCGTAATGACCAAACCAAATTTACTAATTTTCAATCTTTATTTCTAGTTATTTAAAACAATTTAAATAATAATACAATAATCAATTAGTTAGCAGTTAACAAAACGATGAATCCAAACCGAAGCGCGAACACCCTTAATTTGGATTTTGGTGAGCAAAGACACTCCCAATTACTTGTAATTCCATAATAATTTCATTTGAAAGCATTAATCAAACAGATTTAAAATAGTAACTGAATCCACCATACCTTTGCAGACTAGAATAGTAGATGAATCCAACAAAGACGGAGGAGCAACTAAAACTAATAATCGATGATCTGAAATAGAAAGATGAAATCAACATCGGTGGATTAAATAAATAAATTTAAAGAGAGTCAAAACATGACAGCGATTAATCTAATCTCACCAAACCCCCGATCACAGAAAAATGAAAGCAAATAATCATTACCTAATTAGTTATGGGCTATTGATTGATGGGATTCAATGCATATATGTATGTATCTGAAAATGGACAAAATTGAGCTAGGGTTTGTTTGTTGAACTGAACTGAAATGAAATGATAGTGTAACTGAATCAATAATAATAATATTTGCTGTAATGTAATGGAGGATCAAGTCAACAAAGCTGCAAAAAGGGCTCCCCATCTCATTCTCACACTTTGGGCCGAATAATTATATTTTATTATACTATTTAGGGTCGGTTACTCTTTGAAAATTTGATTCATTAGTTTTATTATTCTTGTCCGTTAAAGCAAGTCCCACTTTAGTACCCTTGAAAAGGGAGTCCTTCCAGAAATTCTCGATGGCTAAGGAGACCCAAAGCCAAAGAGGGGGTTTGGAAATAGTTTTCAACCAGCAATTGACGCGCGTCGGTTATTACCTCATTAGCTGCGTCATTGCCCCAAGCGCAAAGATACTTTAGCTCTTCCCCGACCCCTCCTTTTATACGCCACAATCTCTGCTTTCTTTCTTCCCTACCCTTATGTGGGATATAGTTGAAGGCCATAAAGTTTAACTTCTCAGTCTTCGTGTTTCTATCCAAACTTCTAAACATTCTCTTCTATCATGAGTAGAAAACATCATAAAACTTGCTGCCATTCAATGACGATATCTTTTTATAGGTCCTGCCATGTATGTATGATCAAACTTAAACCTTTTCAATTTGTAAGTCTTGTTATATATTTAGACATGTTTTGCAATTTTGTATTTTTTGTAGATTAGAACACTCAAAACATATGATCAAAAGACGACCATCATGAATCAGAATTCCCCAGCAGCATAGCTCATTTGTCTCTCGTTACAAGCATAAACATGTGTACATAAGATGAATACGCCGCCTTAACATTTTTCGTAGACCTACAGCGAACTTTAAGCAGTTGTTAGCCTAATGCAACTATGCAAGCATCCCCAATTATTAAATTCATCCCCAATTATCAAAATTTAAGTGTTTTTAACATATTTAAAAAGAAACAAAATAAACAAAATTTAAGTGTCTTAGAAATATTTAGAAATTTAAAATTAAGTTTTTAAAAATATTTATAAACTTATATTTTAAAACCCTAAAACTATTTTATAAAAGTTAGGTAAAAATATTTACCACGTAGGCACAAGAAATAGGTTGCCAAATTGGCGAAAGCTCATTGGGTTAAGAGCTATTTTGTATTTATAAAAGACAAAGTCGGTGGCTAATTTTGTAATTTTTGTTAGTAGGGATGAGATCAGTACCATATCAATATCGAAAATATCAAAAAGAATAAAGTATAAACCACACCGAACCGATTGTATAGTTTGGTACTGCTACAACTGAACATACATAAAACATGAAAAAACAATATTAGTACCAAATGTGGGTCAATCAGTACAAAATTGCTCTCCCTATTTTACATTCAACTGGTCAACCAAGCGATTTTCCTTTTCTATTGTTGTGTGCAATTAGATTTTCGGGGACCAAGCGATTTTCCCTTTCTATTGTTGTGTGCAATTAGATTTTCCCTTTCTATTGTCGTGTACAAAATTGCACGCTTCTAAATCCAAATGTTTATACAAGACTCTTTCTCTTCCACCCGAAGTGTTCTCAATGGTTGTGTCGTCCGTTGTATTCCCGGCTGGGAACATGAAGAAAATAGGAATGGGTTAATAGTTTACATGTATTTATCTTGCCTCAGTCCTCAAATCTCTTTTTGTAGCAATTCAATTTGTCTAATGAGTATGTCTTACAGAAAAACTTCATTAAAAAATTAAACTTGTTATTGTAGGACTTTACCCTCAAGAGTGAGTCCTTCCAGAAATTCTCGATGGCTAAGGGAGACCCAAAACCAAGGAGGGGGTTTGGAAATAGTTTTCAACCAGCAATTGACGCGCCTCAGTTATTACCTCATTAGCTACGTCATTGCCCCAAGCGCAAAGATACCTTCAACTTGCCCCAACCTCTCCTTTTATACACCCCAGTCTCCATTTATTTTCATACCCTCTACCGATGTGGGATATAGTTATTGGTTATCAACTCATTAAACTTCTAAATACCACCAACCTTATATTTATATTCCACTATAAATAAATCAAAATCTGTAACAATATCATATCTATGTCATTCATATTTCATGATACATGGAAACCACATTTCACTATGTTTCCAACCTCACTAGAACACGTAACCCGCATCCATTTCTTCGCAATTCTTGTTACCGAGTTCGAAACAGCCAGTTTTTAATCTCCCTAAAACTCCTTGAATCATAATGGCCTTAACTATGAGCTTTTCAACTATCCCATCATCACCACTTTTGACTCTAAACGAGCACCCGAGGGCGCGTTCACATGCTCTTGTTAGGAGTTTAGGTGGTGGGGATCCGGTAACCGTGCATCCTATGGAGTCAGTTAGAATTAACGATGTGTGTATTGTTAATAGGAAGGATATTGGTGTAGCTTGTTATGATAATGGTGGAAAAGATAAAGGGCAAAATGGTCCTAAAGAGTTGGAACCTTTGTGGGCTGATGGTTATGGGACTCAAGGCTTAAGGGATTACATTGATCTGGCCATGGGTATGATTAAAAGTGACGATGGAGGCCCGCCTAGGTGGTTTTGCCCTGTTGCGTGTGGCAGACCGTTAAAAGATTCTCCTGTTCTTTTGTATATACCTGGTAACCGGTGTTCAGTTGTAACATATTTGTTTAGCGTTTGTAAACATGTTTTTTTTTCCGGCTATATATCATGATACAATGTGATTATTTGTGTAGGACTGGATGGAACCGGAGCCGGTCTTGTTGTACATGAGAAAGCTTTAGGAAAGTGAGTTTCACTTGATCATGTATCATGTGTGCGCACGAGTGTGTATAAGAGTATAAAAAGTTATTCGTTAACGCATAAAAACTATATAATACTTCTGTAATATTACATATTCATTGAATTTATGCAACATAATAGTTTGCATCAGTGTCATAACAATCCAGTTTTGATTGTTTTCTGTTGAAGTATTGTTATTTCTATATAGAGTTTAAATTATCACATTTTGAAAACAAGAATAAACTTCCTCAAGAGAGTAGAATAAAGAGGTCGAAGTTAACTGTTGTTTGTTTCTATATGGAACGATTTTATAACGTGCGCATTTTATGAACTTGAATGGCAGGGTTTTTCATGTGCAATGCTTGCATATCCCGGCTTGGGATCGAACATCATTGGCGGGTAATTATCATGATCCATTCATCATATAATATATTGATTTGGGAAAAAAAAAATATTTTTACCTTGCTCAGTTCCTAGACCTGACGCTGTTTTGACCCATCACCCAACCCGACCTGCCTGTTTTGCCAGACTTACTTTTGTACTTGGTTTAAATTTCACATACATATATTACAAGTTTTTATTCATATGCCTCTTCAGCAACCTGTAATTTCATAAAATTCTTATTATTTATGAAGGTTTGATTCAAATAGTGGAAGAAACTGTGATGAATGAGCATGCTTTGTCCGGTAATAAGCCAATCTATTTGCTCGGGGAGTCTTTTGGAGGAGCCTTAGTGAAGAAACACTAAGTAACCCCGGGCAGATTATAGGTAATCTGGGGGCCAGGTAATGTTTCCCACGAAGGTTAGGTCCAGCAGAGTAAGTTGTACTTCAGGGAACCTGCAAAACAGACACCGTAAGCTCGTCACTGAGAAGGGGGGGTTCCTCCTTGTGACCACCCTCCGGCGTGAGAATCAGTCTATATTGCTCTTTGAATATAAAAGTATATGAATACTATAAGAGCAGTTATCAAGTAAGTTATACGAGATTGTAGATGATCTTACCATTCCAAGATATTGGAGTATTTATAGCCGAAGGTAGGTTTTCTAGAAGGTACAGCCGGCTGAATAGTATTCCTGTTCAACCAACAGTGGATTACGCACAGGCCATACTGGTTGGTGGGTAGGTTACAGCCAACAGTAATAAAGTCGGCTGCACTATTCCACCAACTGTAGACCATGCACGTCCCACTGACTGTGGATTGTACGCAGGCCATGCTGGTTGGTGAATAGGTTACGGCCAACAGTAATACTATTCCACCAACTGTAGGCTGCGCCTGCTCCACAGTGAGGGTTGGTGAGTAGGCAGCGGCTAATAGTGACAAACAGTACTAGAGGGTGCTCCTCCTCGCACTGTTGTCGGTGAGCTGTCACCCTGTGATTGGCTCATGGGCTGTTCTGGTCAGATCGTCTGTCCTATCCATACCTTGGTAGGTATGGTATAAAAGATCTTTCAGAATCAGACTGGCTCATTTGGGCGGGATTGTTCCCGCCTTGCTCATGCCTTCACGTGACTGCTGAAGTAGCTAATCTTGTACGTGTAGCCCTGCTGTCTGCGGGTAGCCTTCCCTGATGGCTTGTATCCGCAACTGCGGGAACAGGCGGGGTACTTCACCATTGGGAGGCTTTCCCTGCGTGTACAGCTTGCGTACTGCGCGTAAGATTCTATGAGCATGGTGGGTCCTGCGGGAGCAGATGGCCTTTGCGCAGACAACCCTGTTCAAGGTGAGTCTTGCGGGACCAACTGGTCTCTGCTGGGACCTACCTCTTCAAGTCCCCCCAGTCCAATGTTCTTCTCATGCGTGTTTAATAAAGTGAGGTGAACTTTTGGACTTAAGCAAAGGGTTTTGAAAAGGGTTTTGTAAGGTTTTCCATGGGAAGTCCTTGTCACTTGCAGAAATGCCCGAGTTTCCTGCTTGGTCTTTGGGTATGATGCGGGTAGGTCTGTAACCTCCTCGCAAGTCAGGAGCATTGAGTCCCAGTTGTATGTATTTTCCATGAGGTTTTGGTAGTTTCGAACATAGTGATCAATTATGTTAAGACCACCAATTCCATCTTGGAGCTTCAAACAACGTAGTTCTCGATGCTCCCGCTATGCGGGGATGTTATTTCCGTTTCCGCAAGCATTGCCCAGAAGATCCTTCTTGGTTTCAATTCCCAGCGGAGCGCTAGGTATGTGAAGGGTTTTGCCTTAACACTGTACCTGCGCTCGTCTTACGGTTACTTTACTTCCAAGGTATTCCTGGCGTCAATTCCCTGCGGGTGCTAGGTATGTGAAGGATTTTGCCTTTACACTGTACCCGCACCCGTCTTATAGTTACTTGGTTGCCGAGGAATACTTGGCTTCAATTCCCTACGGGTGCTGGGTATGTGAAGGGTTTCGCCTTAACACTGTACCCGCATCCGTCTTATGGTTACTTGTTTGCCAAGGTTTTCTTGGCTTCAATTCCCTGCGGGTGCTAGGTGTGTGAAGGGTTTCGCCTTAACACTGTACCCGCATCCGTCTTACGGTTACTTGTTTGCCAAGGTAAGGGGGGATTTTCCCGCTTACTTTTTAATATTTTCGAATTTTGAATTTTGAAATTCGAAGAGTTGGTGAAAAGATAAGAACAGTCCAAACCTCTGAAACGTCGCACGACAGTTTCTTCTGACTGTGTCAGGACGTGCAGGAAGTTATGGTGACGTGACAGAACATGGTCATTCCAGTCGCTTTTTCAGGCGCGTGGGCGTGATTTTTCTGGCGCGTGGCCGCGAAATTACTGGCACACGTCCTTTCAACAGCTGTTGCCAGCCTGCTTTTTGCCACGTGTCATAGTTTCATTGCACCTTTGATTTCTCTCTCCTCCGCATTAAATTCACCGCATTAATTGCGATTACTATATAAAGGGGAAGAGAGTTATCTGTAATTCACACTTTCACCTTTCTTCTTCTTCTCAAGTAATTTCCGGCAAATTTTTCTGTTCAGTAAAGCCTTACTCTGAAATCTTTTTCTTTTTTCCACCATGTCTTCTCATGATACTGATGATCAGAAGACTGCTGGCGAATGCCAGTGTTCTCTTCCTGTCGATCTGTACCAGTATATCGTCAGGAAGTTCATGCTCGAGTCTCTCGAGCCTGAGTTTCCTGAACCCCACCATACTGTGTACGATGCCCCTAGTGGCAAGATCGGGGTTTATGCTGCATTCTTTGTCTACGGAAACCTTAGGTTTCCGTTGACAAAGTTTGTGTACCGTGTCCTGGAGAGGCACGGTGTGCACCTGACAGAGGTGCACCCCATGGCCATTGCCAAGGTCCGGCACTTTGAGTGGGTGTGCCGGATACTGGGCCTTGAGCCCTTTGTTGACCGTCTGATGACCTTCTACACTTGGAGGTGCATCCAGGGGTGGTACACTCTTACAACCCGTATAAAGGGTTTAAAGATTTGTACCACCGAGCGGAGTCTTCGCTCATGGAGAAGAGAGTTCTTCTTCATATCCGCTCGCGCCGTCCCCATCGCCATGAAGTTTAAGAATGGCCAGGCGCTTCCGAACCTTCCCGCCCTTAACTACGAGGAGGCGGAATGGTTTTCGAAGATATCCCGGGTCCAGTCCCCGGTTTTCCGTTTTCCGGAGTCGGCGATGGTGATGCTGGGGATGAGCCGGGTGTGGAAGGCGGCGAATGCGGATAAGGTTCCGATCGTCCTTGAATATGGTTCGAACTCTACCCCTTATGGTATGTCTTGTTTCTTTTTTGCTGACTACGATTTTTTCTAACTTTCTTGTTGATTTCAGAGGGTAACGATCTTCAGTCGCTCCTGAATCCGCGGGAGGAAAATGGTCCTGCGCGGATGGGTACTCGTGCTCTGGACGAGAACGAGTTGCCCATCCTCGAGCAGACTGCGGGTCGGTTCGTGGAGGTTTACCCGCCAGGCCAAGAGATCCTGAGCCACCGACGGCCAGGTAAGCCTATCTTCTACCCTGAACCTCTCAAAGCTGTGCCTGCTGCTGGAGTTCATGACATTTCTTCTTCTGAGGAATCCGCAGAAGGTCCTCCACTGGTGCGGAAGAGAAAGGCTGCCGTCGCGAAGGGCAAGGAGAAGGTGGCCTCTACGGCCGACCCGGTAGTCCTATCTGACTCGGAGTCAGATAATGCAGAGGTGGCGGGGAAGCCCGGTGGTGAAGAGACCACCGCTACGGAGGCTGCAGGTGTCACCTCCGAGGAGGCAGCGGCAACGACGGTTACCGGTGTCAAGAGGCCGGCTCCATCGGGTTCGCCCCCGCTCGTCCGTGCGTTCAAGCTCAAGAAACCCCGTAAGTACCCCCATAATTCTTGTCTAGATTTGTTGTTTAAAATAAATTTTCTAACACTTTTGCTTGTGCAGGTGTGGATGTTGACGCATTCCAGGGTGGAGTTGGAGTAAGTATTCCCCCGCCAATGACGGTAGGCTCGGTCAGCCTTCCCGAGGCGTCGACCCAGGCGTCTACGCTTGCTTCCGCTGGTTTCAGCCTTCCTGAGGCTGTTCCAGCTGAGAAGGTGTCTCCGCCGGCCGTGAGTGCAATTTTTACAGCATCTTTCACGGAGCCGGCGGTTACTGTTGCTGAGGAGACGGCGCCAACCATGGCTGCCACGGCGGCTGCCACTATACCTGCGCCACCGGCACCGACGGCCGGACCATCAGGTACGCGCTGGGCTTCCCGCCGATCTACGCCACCTTCCCGTCTGCCTGACCTGTTGGATGGATTTCCTTTAGGTTCAGGTGATGGGTTTGGCGGCTATCGGCCTGTTATTGACCCTACAGGTACGTAGGGTTCTTCTTGCTTTGTATATTTTTGTCATCTTTTCCTAACTGCCTTTGTTTCTTTTGCAGTGTCGGATTCCAATGAAGTGTATGTTCCAAGATGGAACATACGCCGAGGAACAACCCTTCGCACCCCTGTGGAGTGCGTGGACTGGGCTCGCCACGCTGCTCCTCATGGTGCGTTGGGGGAAGCCATGGCTAGCTACCAAGAGGGTAGGCTAACCAATGAGCTTCGGGTTCTCCAGGCCCGAACGCAGCCCCGCGTCGAGGTGCTTTGTCGTGAGAACGACAAGTTAAAGGCGGCTCGCGCCAAAGATGTATCTGAAGCGCGGGCTCTTCGGGAGGAGAACCGGCAGTTGGCCGCTGCCGCAGCTGAGAAGGAGAAGGCCTTCAAGGCCCTCGAGGTTGAAGTCCAGGCGCGACTCGAGGCCCGCTCCAAGGCTGCCCAAGCTGTGAATGAACAGCTTCGGCTGGCCAAGGAGACTGCGCGAAACTCAACTGAGAGGGCTGCCAAGGCTGAAGCTGTTGCTGAGCCACTACGCGAAGAGAATGAGCAGCTTAAATGCAAATTAAAGGCTCTTCAGCATGCTCATGACGCCTTGGCAATGGAAGATGCCAAGAAGCTGCAGGAGATCCTTGACCAGAGGGGGGTGCTTGACCGTACTGAAAGGAAACTCAAAAGCGTCGAAGAAGCTGCCGCCAAGGAAGTTCAACTTGCCAACCTTGATAAAAGCGGAGCTGAACGTGCTTACAAAGAAAGTCAAGCTACCCTCCAATGGCTGCTTCAAGAAGCGTTGCCTGAGGTATCTTTATCTTTTCTTTACGCTTTCTGTTCGTAATTAGAAAATGTTCTAACTTGTAATTTTCTTTTGTAGGTTGTGCGTCGGGTCCTTTCAGAGACCTCTTACGACGATGCAATGAGCGCAGCCCTCAACGCTTCTCATGAGGATGGGCAGAAGACTGGCTTCCTGCTTGGTCTAGGGTTTGCTGAGAGAGGCTTTCCGCCCTCCAACTTCCCTTTATTCAATGTTAATACTGAAGCTGCTTATGACCAAGCTGTGAGTCAGTATGCTGCTTTCCCGCATCCAGTGGTGGAGAAGGTGAATGAAGCTGCTGCTGCTGATGATGGGCTAAGCGTCCTTAAGGCTTTCCTTGGGCAGCCGCGCTCTGACGGTGCTGGTCCAAGCGGAGGTGGCCCTGAAGCCTGATCCCTTCACACTGCTAGGATAGACTTAGCCTTGTATAGATTTCTTTTAGGCGGGTAGTTACCCAGCCCTTCTTGTAATTGATTGTGAAATATTAATCTCTTTGCGTATAAGATTGTTATTTCCTTGGGTTCTTTGCTTTATAAACTTATGACTTGCATACTTAGTTTAAATTAGCAATTTCCCAAGTGCTTAGAATAAGAACCTTTGAACGTGGTTGATAATGGGTTAAAGTTTCGCCTCCTCCTTCGTGATTGTGCGGGTAAAACCGTCACTTGCACTTGGTAGGATGGCTAATCTTTACCCTGTATCTGACCTGCGTGTAGGTTTTTCAAAATTTCTAAGGCATTAAGTTAAACCTTTGAACGTGGTTGATAATGGACTAAAGTTTTCGCTCCCTCTTTCGTGATTGTGCGGGTGTAACCGTCACTTGCACTAACTAGGATGGCTTTAACTTTAGACCTATATCTGACCTGCGTGTAGGTTTTTCTTGTCCTTTTTTTTTTTTAAGTGTTCATAAGTTAACCTTATAACGTGGTAGACGGTAAGTTAAGTTTGGCTTCCTTGTTCGTGATTGTGCGGGTAAGACCGTCACTTGCACTTCCGAGGATGGCTAAACTTTACCTACATCTGACCTGCGTGTAGGTTTTCCTTAGGAACTTTTTTAATATTATGGCGTTGTGTTTATGCGGGTATTGCCGCCTTCCACACGCAACTACTTCTTCCCGTAAGGGAAGTTCATAGGTTACAAGCTATCAATACATCGTGAAAGGAGAATCATTTCCATTAGAAGTGGCTCTAGGCCTTTTCTTTACAAGTTGGAATTGATCTACATATAACATTTGCGTAATTGAGCTCCATTCCATGTTCTAGGGATGGGAGTGCCATCGAGCCTTTCGAGCCGGTACGCGCCCTTTCCCAGAACTTCTTTGATAATGTATGGCCCTTCCCAAATCGGGGCCAACTTTCCTGGGCGTTGTTGGTTCGAAGCCTCGTTGTTACGCAGTATGTAGTCTCCTTCCTTGAAGTTGCAGAGTTTTACCCGCGTGTTGTAGTATTTTTGCATTTGTCGTTTGTAGTTTTCTTCACGCACGGCGGCTAAGTCTCTGCGCTCTTCGGCTAGCATAAGGTCTAACCGTCTTTCCGCATCATTGTCTTCTGGTTGGATTAAGACCCTTGGTGAGGGTAAACCGATTTCGACTGGGATCATGGCTTCAGTGCCATAAGTGAGACTGAACGGGGTTTCTCCCGTACTGGTCTTCTTCAGCGTTCTGTTTGCCCAAAGGACGTGTGGAAGTTCGTCCACCCAACCGGATCTATGTTCCAAGAGTCTTTTCTTTATGCCTTCGACGATGCTCTTATTTGCTCTTTCCACCTCACCGTTACCTTGCGGGTGTGCCACTGAGGTAAAGGTGTGGGTGATTTGAAGTTCTTTCAGCCACTGCTGCAGCTTCTTGTCAGCAAAGTTGGTGCCATTGTCGCTTACCAAATTCTGTGGAAGTCCAAAACGACAAATAATAAATTCCCAAATAAATTTTTTGATATGCTTTGCGGTTGTTTGGGCTAAAGGTTTCGCTTCTATCCATTTGGTGAAGTAGTCAATGTCTACCACTAGGAACTGAACATTCCCAGCTGCTGTTGGAAATGGGCCTGTCACGTCGATGGCCCACTTCTGAAATGGCCACGAGGAAGTGACAGGAACAAGATCATTTTTCGGGCGATGCGTGTTGGGTGCGTAAAGCTGGCAAGATCTGCATTTTCTGATGTATGCCAACGCGTCCATATGCATCCCCGGCCAGAAGTATCCCGCGTTGTTTAGCTTGGCTACCACAGCGCGGGGGCCTGCGTGTACTCCACAGATGCCTTCGTGAACCTCCCTCAGGAGGTAGTCAGCATCTTGGTTGTCCACGCATCTTAACAACGGGCCAAGAAAGTTACGTCTGTAAAGGGTGTCATTGACCAGCTGATAATTTAGTGCTTTACAGCGTAGTTTTCTTGCCTGTGACTTCGACTCTGGTAACGTTCCTGCTTCAAGGTATTTTATTATTGGGGTCATCCATGTTTCTGTACCGGTTTGGATGACACAAATTTCCTTGTGCGGGACTGATGGTGTTTCGAGGAGTTCCACGCGGATGTCCTTTCCCAAGTGGGTGAAGGCCAGTGATGCAAGCTTGCTTAACGCATCCGCAGATTTGTTTTCGCTGCGCTTGACGTGTATCACTTTACAATCATTAAAATCGCGCATGATGGCTTTGGCTTGGGCAAGGTACAGGGCCATTGTGTGGTTCACAGCCGTGTACGTCCCGTTTATTTGGTTTGCCAAAAAGCGGTTAAGCGCGACTAGTCGTCCATTAAGTGTTTGAGCCTGTTTTATGGTGGTAGGTGATTCCATTTTGACAATGGCTTCGACCTTTTCAGGGTTCGCTCTGAAGCCATCTTTAGTAATAATGACCCCTAAGAACTTCCCTTCTTCCACCCCAAATGAACACTTGCTCGGGTTGAGCTTCATGTTTATCTTTCTGAGCGTGTTGAAAGTTTCCTCAATGTCTTTCAACATCGTCTCTGGCTCGGGGCTTTTGATGACCAAATCATCCATATAGACTTCCAAGTTTCTCCCAATTTGGGCGTGAAACTCTTTGTCCATTAGTCGTTGGTACGTGGACCCCGCGTTCTTAAGTCCGAACGGCATCATTTTATAACAAAATGTGCCATCGGGCGTCCGAAAGGCGGTTTTGTCCTGGTCATCCACAGCCATGTGGATTTGATGGTACCCCTTATACGCATCCAAGAAGCATTTAAGGCGAAATGGTGCCACCGAATCCACCTTGAGATCAATTTCTGGCAACGGATAACAATCTTTGGGGCATGCTTTATTCAAATCTTTGAAATCTATGCACATGCGCCATTGTTTGTTATTCTTCGGTACCATTACGGGATTTGCAACCCATGTTTGATATTTGCTAACGCGCACGATGCCCGCATCAAGGAGTTCCTTGACTTGGGTTCTGCACGCGTTGGTTTGCTCGGGCCCCATTACTCTGCGCTTTTGTACGATCGGCGTTACGGCCGGATCGCATTTGAGCTTATGCTCTGCCTTTCCCCGGGGTACACCAGTCATGTCGGCTGGTGTCCACGCGAAGATGTCTGCGTTTCGCTGCAGTAAGCGCTTGAGTAAGGTGCGTGTTGGATCAACAATTGTCGGGCCAATGGTAACGGCCTGATCGGGATATTTCCCGTTGAATGCCCACTGTTCAGGCTCAGTGATGGTTTGTTTGGCCATCTTCGTTTGGGTTTAGAGGAGACAGATGCGATGCATACCTGGGGAATGCCCGTGATCATCGCTACGCCTTCAGTTGTTGGCCCATCCCATCATGCCGTGGACTGAGGATACCACAGCGTTGAATCTTGCCATCCCGTCTCTCCCGAATAGGATGTCATTACGTATGATGTGGTTTTTTCATCACAACAAAATCCACATCCTCCGTTGCGTGAATAATTCCCATCGGTGAGAGTGACGGGGAAAGATAGGATGCCCAAGGGAGTGTTCATGCTGCCCGTCAAACCTTCCATTGAAGCATAGACCGTCTCCAGGCGTTCCTTGTCTTCATCATCGAGCTTGTCGAAGAACTGCCTGTACATCACTGTCGACGATGCGCCATTGTCAACGAGGGTGCGGGAGGTGATGTAGTGCCCCAGCTGGCTTTTAATGACAATGGGGCCTTCTTGTTTGGGCCTCCCGGCACTCGCGGGAAGCGCACTTCTGCTTCCTTCCATGCGCATGGTTCGGTCATTGGTCTCTTTCTTCCTCTGACCTTACCATGGACCATGTTGATGCTAATGTCGACGGGCTTCCGTCCGTTACCCCTGTACCTGTTGTCGTTCCTTCCTCCCTTCTTGATAGATGCCACGAGGTGTGCGAGCCTCCCATCCTTGACGAATGTCTCGACGATGTCCCTCAAGGATGTGCACTCCTCAGTGCTATGGCCCTTTGTCCCATGGAAGTCACAAGACTTGCTTTGATCCGCATTGGGTTTCTGTCGGATCACTGGGGCTTTGGGCCATGGCAGTTTTTCCGTGGCAAATATCTCCGTGACGCTCTTGGTGAGTGGCGTCCAACGGTTTTTTCCGGTTTGAAGGGTGCGTTTTGTCCCTTCCGCCAACCAGAGGGTGAGAGCTTGAGGGGGTGTCAAAGTTTATCCTTGACTGCCAAATACCTTGCCGCCTCTTTTTGTTTAGCCGGGCGGTTCTCACATTGTTCTCCCTTGTCCTCTGCGTGTAGAGGTTTGTATTGTGGGGGAGATCTCTTCCCAGCTGTTTCTCTGTTTCGGCAAAGCGCTTGGCTGCCGTCATTATGGCATCCCACGTGGATGGCATGCCGTCTTTACCCGTCAGAGTGCGGATGAGTTCTGGGTATTCAGCGCCCTGAATGAAAGCGGCGCGAACGAGGTCTTCACTGATGTTGCCCAGACTCACCTTCTTGGAGTTGAAGCGGGTGATGAAGTCCAGTAAGGATTCATCCTCTTCTCTGACACAGTTGAGGATCGTCCACTGCTCCTCAGTGTGCTTCCTCTGTTGACTAAACTGTTGACTGAACTTGTTCTGGAAGTCTGCCCAGTCATAAATGTGGTGGACCGGTAAACGGTCGAACCATGCTCTGGCTGCTCCTACCAGAGTCATCTGGAACATGTAGCACCACGTGGGTTCCGTCCAGTTACTGACGGTTGCCCCCGCAATGAACCTGTTCAGATGGTCATCTGGGTCGATAGACCATCGTATGTGCCAACGTTGGACATTTGTTTGGCACTCCTCGGGGCGATTGCTTCTGCAATGTCCCTTGCAAATTTTGACCTTCCTGCGTTTGTAGCAGTAGGTCTAAAGGTCTTGGAGAAGTCGCGAGAGCTTTTTTTCCGTGACTGGTTGGAATGCTTCCCCAAAGTTCCTTTTTGGCTGGGGATCCGTTTCCTTACGCTTCCCTTTCGCCCTATGGCGAGGGTTCGCGTCGGTGTCGGAGTCTTCCCCCTCGCCGTCTGAGTACTCGTACTCACTACTCATGTTGAGGTGCTGGCGAGTACTACCGAATTCCTCAGCTTGTTGGACTGAACGCAAGCGTTCGTCCAACTCAGCCTGAAATTCTCTTTGACGTGCCTCGGCCCATGCCTTCACTTGATCAAGTGTTTGGCGAGGGGCTCGAGGTCGTTTTTCCAGCTGGGCATCAGTGAATCCCAGTGGAATATTTACTCCACTTGCCCCTACATGAGTGACTGGGGTAGTGTTCGTAAAATGTATTTCACTTGCCCCAGCTTGGGTGGCTGGGGTAGTGTTTGTAAACATTGTGTTGCCGGTGTTAACCCCAGTGGCTGGGGTTGTGGTTACCGGAATTTCTCTAGTCATCTTGGAAGTTTTGAAAAACTGGAGAAAGATGTAGTTCTAGCTTTATGCACGGATGGCGCCAATGAAGAAACACTAAGTAACCCCGGGCAGATTATAGGTAATCTGGGGGCCAGGTAATGTTTCCCACGAAGGTTAGGTCCAGCAGAGTAAGTTGTACTTCAGGGAACCTGCAAAACAGACACCGTAAGCTCGTCACTGAGAAGGGGGGGTTCCTCCTTGTGACCACCCTCCGGCGTGAGAATCAGTCTATATTGCTCTTTGAATATAAAAGTATATGAATACTATAAGAGCAGTTATCAAGTAAGTTATACGAGATTGTAGATGATCTTACCATTCCAAGATATTGGAGTATTTATAGCCGAAGGTAGGTTTTCTAGAAGGTACAGCCGGCTGAATAGTATTCCTGTTCAACCAACAGTGGATTACGCACAGGCCATACTGGTTGGTGGGTAGGTTACAGCCAACAGTAATAAAGTCGGCTGCACTATTCCACCAACTGTAGACCATGCACGTCCCACTGACTGTGGATTGTACGCAGGCCATGCTGGTTGGTGAATAGGTTACGGCCAACAGTAATACTATTCCACCAACTGTAGGCTGCGCCTGCTCCACAGTGAGGGTTGGTGAGTAGGCAGCGGCTAATAGTGACAAACAGTACTAGAGGGTGCTCCTCCTCGCACTGTTGTCGGTGAGCTGTCACCCTGTGATTGGCTCATGGGCTGTTCTGGTCAGATCGTCTGTCCTATCCATACCTTGGTAGGTATGGTATAAAAGATCTTTCAGAATCAGACTGGCTCATTTGGGCGGGATTGTTCCCGCCTTGCTCATGCCTTCACGTGACTGCTGAAGTAGCTAATCTTGTACGTGTAGCCCTGCTGTCTGCGGGTAGCCTTCCCTGATGGCTTGTATCCGCAACTGCGGGAACAGGCGGGGTACTTCACCATTGGGAGGCTTTCCCTGCGTGTACAGCTTGCGTACTGCGCGTAAGATTCTATGAGCATGGTGGGTCCTGCGGGAGCAGATGGCCTTTGCGCAGACAACCCTGTTCAAGGTGAGTCTTGCGGGACCAACTGGTCTCTGCTGGGACCTACCTCTTCACTTAGCACTCGCAGTCGCTGCTCGTAATCCTACAATTGACTTAATACTTATCCTAGCAAACCCAGGTCCCCTCTTAAATAGTTTTCTTGTATTTAAGTTTTTTGATTACCTTTTATAAATGCAAAATTGTATTAAATTTGACTAACCTATTTCAGCAACTTCCTATGAGAGGTCACCATTGCACCCTGTAGTAGCATTCCTGAGGTCTCTGCCGGAAGAATATTATGCGACATTTCCTTATATCACCAGCTTTCTTCTAGGTACGTTACATGAAACCATCGAGTTCGATTTATGTTTCTGGTATTTATTGTTTCAAATGTACCACATACTAATTGTTGAATAATTTAGGTACCTCTAATATTAAATATAGAGGTGCAACTAAATTACAAGATAACGAGAAAATGATAAAACGTCAATAACTGTCCTAATATCAAACTAAAGATAGATTAATGACTAACAAACGAACTTAAAGATACCTGATAAATCAAATAATAATATAATAACTATAATAGATAATAAACCCAGGTAGCAATTTCTTATACAATGCGTCCTGATGATCTGATATTTTATTTACTCCAATATTTCTTTTGTTTTCAGGTGATTTTGTAAAGATGGCAACGGTTAAAACGGATGGTACAAACCAGTCTCTGTCCCCAGTTCAACTTCTAAGCCATATAACTCAAAATCTACCACTCTTTTCAGTA
>NW_027498108.1:0-85356 GCF_021521415.1 Bidens hawaiensis
TAATTTACACCACTACACAACCTAAGAAGAGTACTCATAACGCAAGGTTTATAGGTGCCGCAGCTCCCATGTGGAAATGCAAGCAACGGCAAACTTTCAAGTTGTGGCAATCGTCTGCGACGTCTAGTGAGTGGGGTTTGTGCCTATAAACTTGTCCACGGATCGATGGGAGTACGTGGTGGCCCCATTAATATTTTTTTAACGGGCTTTGTGAAGATTTTGGTGTTATAGAAAAAGTCAAGGATTTTGAGAAAAAGTTCATAATCTGATATTCTATTGATGTGGCGGTTTGTAACGTTAGCATTACGAGTGCTCTAATCTAAATAAAATATAAAGTTGAAAAAAGTAATCCATATCTATATATCGAGCCCACTCACGTGAGAGCAGTCAGAGAAGAGGTGTAAATAAATTAAGTAATCAAGAGGTAGCGTTGATCGACGGTGAGTGAATCCGGTACCGGAATATTTTTATTGATGGTTTTAACACGTGGAGATAAGCCACTTGATATCCAAAAGTGGGGACATGTTATCTTGAATATTATAATATAGAATATAGACTATAGAGAGGAGATAATATTAATATTATCCTGTAGGGGACTTAATAGAATCATGATTGGGAGCGCAATTCAAGGCAGACCAGGTTTGATGCACCACCAATATTAGCAGTTGCATTGGCAAAGAACCACTGCTTCATGTGATTGCCGTGTACTCGCAAATGTACCCTATAGCACTTGTATAATTTGTATTTGGTGAACCTGTAGGTTTTGTATTTTGGCTATTATTTTCTATTCATGTACATCATTTTCTGTATAATGAGCATGAAAGAATATGTTACGAAAGAACATGCAGTTACCTAGCCAAATTTATAATGTCGAGGGATGGACGATCGATTCTTTCACTTAGTTTTGAGTTTTCTACGGGTTCGATATTGAAATTTCTACGGGTTCGATGTCAAAAAACACTAATATATAACATTAAAACAAAATTTTGTACGAATTCGACCAAACTCGTTCCCTTAAAGCCGCCTACTCCCCTGAGAACATGTTAGTGAAATGGTTAAATAATCACAATGTTTTGTTGATAAATCACAACTTTGTATTATAAAGTACGCGATCAACTGCTATTCGTTTATATCATCATCGGCAAAAAAACACTTAGAAGTTATTGCTCATGATTGGTTGTTAGCGGCCAACGGAATTAGTGTTGATCCCACAATTTACTACTAACACCAGTCACTAGTGATGTCTAGTTAACACTAATAGATCAACTTGCTACTGATTACAATTACTACTATAACAAGATTGGTCACCACATGCGACCAAGTACTAATTATTGATCATTTACCACTAATGATCAGTTATCGCCAGCCAATGATCAATTACCAATCATAATTAAGTTTTATACTAATAAATGGTTGATGCGACTTTCACTAGGAGCTCTAACCCTTGAAAGCTTCTTAATTGGGCGTTGGGGGGGGGGGGGGGGCTTCTTGGACGACAAGGTTTGAGACTGCCATAAATTATAGTCGTCTAAGACCATGTGTAGTCATAAAGCTCCACTACCAGGGGTTATGCGCCACGTGGCGCCCAGTCAGAGTTATGGTTTTGTACAAAAACAGACTGTAGTCATAACTCTCCACTACCAGGGGTTATGCGCCACGTGACGCTCAGTCATTATTAATTTTATTTGTTTTTTTAAATACTAAATCATTTAAATAAATTAACATAAAATTAAAAATTACATTAAACTTCCAAATAAAAAATACATTAAACTAAATTAAAAAAAATACATCAAATTAAAATAAAAAAACCTAAATAATACTAATAAAACTAAAACTTATTTATATTTTTCTAAAATTTTCGCTCGTCGATTGGCTTTTAGAGATTGGACTATCGGGTCGTCTTCGGATAGCTCGTTTGATAAAATCTCGATGTCTTTGTCTATCTCATTCCTTCGAAGTAGGTCGACGGCGTCCAAATTTACTTGAAGTCGTTGGGTTCCAAGTTGGTGTAAATCTTGGAGTCGAGAGTTCATTAATTGGAATTGGCTTTCCAATTCGAGATTCGAACCCGTTGCCGACGACGAACCGGCCCCTTTCTCCTTTCCTTTGCCTTTGGTTCTTCTACCCCCGGCCGAGGCATGTCGGTAGTATTCACGGGGTCATTATCGCTTAAGTAGAAGTTTCGAGCGTCGGAACGAGGCGTGACTGGATCAACTGAAGATGATGTTTTAGACTTTTTTTTACGCGGACCACCTTCGCCTTCGGCTTCGGCTTCGGCATCCAACACCATGCCCCATTTTGGGTGATGCCTCAATAGGTCTTTCCAAATGCCAAAGTAGTTGAAGGTCCCGCCGACCTTATGTTGAAACTCAACCAACGCGTTATCCATGACTTCCGCGCCCGAGACACCGCTACTCCTAGTTCGATTCATCCGAGAGAAAACCGTATGGAAAGCCATGCATTTGGTGTTTATGTCGCCCCATTTCGACAGTAACGAATCTTTTTCTCGACGCGAGTTCCCGCCAAGGTTGTGAAACCTCTCTATAATTTTGTGCCAAAATACCCCCGTTTTTTGATAGCTCGCTAAAAAATAAAAACATTACAAGTTTAATGTTTGTTATAAGAAATTTAAAAAAATATATATGCATTTTAAAAACCTACCGCATTTGGCATCTTCCGATATTTGGCACCAAGCACGAGCACATAGTACACACTCGTCGATACTCCACGCTATCACTGTCTTTTTAACCCGAGGTTCGCCGGCGGACTTCTTTGCGTGGTTTTTTGAACGTCCGCGTTGGCTCGAACCGCCCTCGGGTTGTGTCTCCGGCACGAACTCGACCTCGGGTTGGGTCTCCGGGGCGGGTTGGGAACCTGAACCCGCAAAAATGTTTGTCATTGGGTTTTGGAAACCGGGCAACGCATTTGGCATAGAGCTTTGTAGAAGTGCAAAGTACGTGGCCATTTGAGGGTCATACATTTGCGGGACGGATACGGTTGGCGTCGGGGCGGTAGATTGGTTCGGTTGTGGATTTTGGTTGGCTTGACGGGCATATTGACCGAAACCGAGAATATTTTGGTTGTTGTTTGGAAACATGATGGTAGAAATATTAGTGTAAAAGATATAAATATTTGTGTAAATTGGTAGATTGGAAGGAATGTGTTAAAAAATATGAGTTTGGTTTGTTTATATAGTATAAATATAATTAATTAATTTTTTTTTAAAAAACCCCAACGGCTCCAAGACTAACGGTATTTTTTTTGGATGTGTGTGCCATTCTCGCGTTGTATCTAAAACACACAAAAAAAATTTCAACATAACGCGGGAGGGGGGGGGGTGTACCCCCGCATTTTCACCCACAACGCAGCCATTACACATGGTCTAAAAGTGTGAACTTCACACCTCCAAGTTGTCATTTTTTTAATGAATTAACTTTTACATTAGCATTTATATTGAACAAAATTATTTAATAACAATAAAGAGACAGATAAGTTGTCGTTTTATTTGTTTTAATTAAATCCAACATTTTTTTGGATCCTAAAATATTTATATTTGTTGGGATTTCCCGAGTCAGCCCGTGGCTTGGTGTGTGGGGGCGGCTAGGAGATTAACTTGGTGTGCAAATTAATTACTAAATAATATTAATCAATTTATGGATGATTATCTAGTTTCTTATTTGCTATATGTTAGGAAGGTGATTATTATGGGATTAATTAATTAGAATCATATATATAGTATGACATGATAGATTAGCTATAAATATCATGTATTGGGTGGGGATTGTAATCAAGTTTCGAGTAAGTTTCTTGGTTAATATTTTTTTTGGGTGTTTTTGCCAGCTTCATCGGTGTACCAATTAAAATCTTGAAAACTAGTTCCAACACTACAAACTAGTGTTTGAACTCGTCTATTATACGAGATCTATCAAATAATAAAATAAATAAGGTCTGTTATTTAAAAAAAATAAATAAAGTTAAAACTAAAAAAGAAATGAAATATATAATACATTCTCATCCCTTTCCCGATCTTTTATGTCACACCCCGACCAAAGGCGACAGAACATGTCGGGGTGTAACGTATTGATTGAACAGTAGCTCAAAAGACACTAACTAATTAAAGTGACAATAATTATTAAATTTCATTAACATTAAACAAGTACAAAAATTCAATAATAAGAAATAATTACATTATGTTTTTTTTATATTGAACAATATCCTAAAGTAAAACTATTTCTTCGATCTTAAACAATATCAATTACTTGTACATGTAGCCTGTATAAAATAGAGTTTGTCAACACGAATGTTGGTAAGAATACATAAGTTTTAGTTTTATACATATAGATAGATAAATCACAATTCATATGTAAATCGTGAGCATTTCAATTCCTATGAAAATGTAAACAAATAAATAAATGTGGACCCGTACATATTGATACAAAATCAATGTACTTCGGTAAATGTATGATCATACTAGATGAGAATAAATAAGTATGAGATACCAACCATCAGACATAACATAAACAATTAAGCACATGGAGCATAATCATAGAACATGCAATAATCACATATAAACTTATGTTGAATTGCATTTTGAATAGATGTAAAACATGAGAAAAATTGAATAACGTATACATGTTACCCACAAAATATAAAAGATGAAATAAGGGGTATGTAAACTCACCTTAGAGATGAGGATGACGGTAACGAGAAGACGGGCAAAGCGGGCTAGTTAGTTCCACGAGAAGTCCTAATATTTAAGAGTACAGCTAAAATGAACATCTAAATGAAATAAACGTAAAAGACATAACATGGTGGGTTTATAACGGATTTGGGATGGATAAGACGTTAATTATATGTTATATTAAATCTATAAAAGTTGAGTTAAAGCGTAAATGATATAATTATTTTTAAACAATGAATTGCTAAATTAATATTATATATATAATATATAAATAATTCATACACACTTGGAAACGTTTTAAACGAAAGAAAAATTTATTATGAGTGTCTACAGATGTTCGGTTCGTTAAACAAATGAAAAAAATATTTAATTTTAATATAGATATAACTTAAATAATAAAAATAAATAAATCAATCAAAACCAGGCCTGGGGACTCGAACCTGCGCCCCTGGCCGGTTCAACACAACTCAACATGCACCAGCCAACTGGGCTGGTGCTTCAGTTCGTTAAAGAAATTAAATAGAATATATATATATATATATATATATATATATATATATAAGGGTGGGATCTAAAGAGAACTCCTCTTAAAGAGAGAACTAGAGAACTAGTAAATAATTATTTTTAACTATTTAAAAAAAAATTATTTTGTGATTTTTTTTTCTTTCCTCATTCTAATAAGATGATATTGATACTAAAAAAAAAACTTGTCGGTGTAGTACTGTAGTGCATATGTGCACTAATTCCTATTGCTATATACAATAGTGTTTTATTTCATATAATACAACACAATTGCATTATACAGTACACACTATTAAATATATGCAAATACGACACTAATAATTGTATGCAAAACACATTATTGCATATATGTAATACAACACTAATGCACATATGCACTATATCGATTTTTTTAATTTTTGTATATAATATAACACTATTGCAAATAAACAATACAAACAACTATATATATATGCTATTCAACACTATTTTAAATATCAAAATGCACACTATTGCACATATGCATTATAAAAAAAGTTGGTGTATTGCATATATGCATTACTCGTTAATTTTTATTTATTTTTTTTTATTTTTTTTACTTTTATTTTTTTTTGTGGTGAAGAATAACAACATATAAGAAGGATGAAAGAAAAAAAAATTTAAAAATATTTTTTTTAATTAAATTAAAAATACTTCATTATTAGTTCTCTAGTTCTCTCCATAAAATGAAGTTCTCTCATGATCCTCTCCATATATATATATATATATATATATATATATATATATATATATATATATATATATATATATTGTAAGGCCCCTTTACCGGTGTCTCATTTTTGACGTAGGATTTACTCATAAACACAGTTCTACAATAAGAGTTAATTAAAACTTTTCGCGGAAACATTAACTTAAATCATTCGCTACAAAACATTTAATCTTTTCTTTAAAACCATAACATAAAACATCATATTTAAATCATCATTTCTTTCGTCTTCAGATGCCAGCCGTTCGATCCATGCCATGTACCGCCCTCATGCTAGCTCTTAGTTTGCTCACCAACGTGCATACTAAAAGTCAGCTACGCTGAGTGAGTTCTAGTTAATCAAGCAACTTACCATACAACCACTGCATGCATTTATATACGTGTCCGAAGATACGTAATCGTCTATCAAACCTGCTAACCTCACCACTAACCTCTTATTTACCCCTACAGCTTAGCCGCTTGATTATGGAAGCACATTAAGGCTTGCCCTCCCACGTACTTACGTATTGCCACTTATTTAACGAAGGCCCGTAGAGGCTTACACTCCCACCAGGGGCGGATCTATAAAGGCCTCAAGGGTCGCCCGGGTTACCCCTCAACTTTCTTGGCGAAGTGCAAAATTAATACAATTTTTTTGTTTTTATTCGTTGTTTTATGTATAGGTTACCCCTGAGTAAATATTGGGTTACCCCTGATAGGAAAAAAGATGGCCACCAAAGAAATTCATTGGTATATTGACTTCTTGTTTTCCGGCAGTAATAACTTGCAGCGGCATAACCTAAGGTAAGTGATGACAAAGAAGATGTTTTTTTTATTTGAAGGTCCTTTATCTATTTAATAGTTGCTAAAAAAAGACAGCAACAATGCAATGTACACTCATTTCAACCTTGCCTTTTATTTAAAAATAGAATACTATTAAATATTTAATTTCCAGAAAGTAACCATTTGGATTTATCACTTGCTAAAATTTATTTACTTTAGTCTTTAATTTATTACTTTTGCTTTATTATTTTACTTATTCATTTTTAAATTTGATAAACATTACAATATTAAAGATAAAACGTATATAATGTGACAACTAAAAGTTTTTGGTTAGAGACTCGTATACCTAAACAACATTAATAGTCAACTACATATTTTTTTCTATGTTTCATATGTGCACAAGTATGCTATATAGGTAGCCTTTTTTAATCGTATAATTAATTATATATTAAATTATATATAAAACTTATTCATATTTTATTGCATATGTAAATAATTGAACTTTTGCTTTTCGAATCTAGCCCCTGTCATCATGGTGCCCCTCGCGATTGGCATAATTTTGTTATGTATTTGGATTTTGTAATACAATTTATTTTTATTTTTTAGTTATGTGATCTGACCCGACCCTATCGGATCTAGACGGGCCGAAAAAAATAAATATATAGTGGTAGAGAATTGACCTCTCAAACCTTCCAACTGCCATTTTAAAAGTTCCTCTCCGGGTGCGCCACTTGTTTACTAGGTTCAAAAAAAATATATTTAGGTTACCCCTGAAGTTTTCTTTTAGATCCGCCACTGACTCCCACGCACTTACGTCATGCAACTTAATAATGAAGGCACGTATAGGCTTACCCTACCACATACTATCGTCATACCACTAGCACCCTTACTAGACCCATATCCACTTCTATCACACTCTACTCCTACTTGTCTACAACACAATTCCTATCAATTCATCATTTACGTAATAAGCAAGTCGCATCATAATATTCACACACACTCATAACCACTTAGCAATCACTCTCCTTGGCGATACATGCAATATCTGAAGATCGTTCACGCACCGACAAGCATTTATAAATAACTCGTGTATCATCTATAGCATACACTTACCACTTAAGGTAAGTGTATTCACACTTCACAACGAGTATGCACACAACCCCGAAAAACATAACAAGGAAGTGGGGCTAGGAACTCACCTGAATCCTGTTACATGCACCGTTAATAGTTATTCCTCTCTTTAGCTGTGTGCGACTGACTATTTAATAAATGCAATATTAAATACTACTCTAGCCATTCTCATTGTTCACTTAATCAATCTTTCGTGTCTAAGCCGGTTTTACTTCATTGAATCTTTACCGGTTAGTTAATCGTTATTCATTAACCTTTAAGGGTATCTTTCATAAATTAACAAAGTCCAAGGGCTAATATGTAATTAAACCATTTATTCTAAGTCCAGGGACCTTTCTATTATTCTTTTAAACTTTAATTCGTTAGCCAGTTCGTTAACGGATGAGGTTCATTTGTTACTCCTTAACTTATAATGAATTGGACCTTATAACAAACTGGTTATCATAACAAATTGGACCTTATGACGAATTGGCCCTTATAACGAACTGGGGTTTCATTCGTCGGTTCTCCTTAACGAATCACCTAACGAACTGATTATAATTCGTTATCTCTTCGTAACGTACTGTCTCTAATTCGTCATCCCTGCTTAACGAAAGGTCATAATGAATTACTTGCTAATTCTTTATGTCTCTGTTAACGAACTAGGGTTAGTTCGCCATGTTCCCGATAACGAACTAGGTTTAGGTCAGAACATTCTCTGACAAAACCTTAACCTCGTACCCTCATTCTTCGGCGCCGCCTTTCCGGCACCGCCATTGCCGGAAAACCGGGATCTCGCCGGAAAAAGCGAGATCTCGCTTGTTTCACCACCGTTTTCACTGTTTTTCGTCCCGTTCGATCCAGATCTGAGCTTAGGGTCCTTTGATCAGTTTATACTCGATTCCACCCGGATCCTGTGACTTTAACGGTTTAAACGGTGTCGGCTCGTCGTTTAGCGACTAGATCTAGCGGGTTTGGATCTATACAATATCATACTATCATTACCTCGGGTCGGGGTCGGTTCTTCTTGGTTTCGGCTAGATAGAGAGAGAGAATTATGAGAGGGAACTTAAGTGTGTGTTTTGGGTGGTGTATGGAATATGTGAAAACGAAAGGATTAATGGGTGATTATGGTTTATATGATATGGGTCATGGGCTTGAGCCCATGGTCTATCTTCCTTCCTTTCTAATCCAAGTCCATTAAACACAAGCCCGAATCATAACAACTCCTACTTTATTTTATTATTTCTCCATTAACCCGAGTAAACTTTCCCACCAATATAAAATAATATAATTAATATTATTTTTAGAAATTTCAGGATGTTACATATATATATAAAAAAAAAATAGTTTATTAGGAAGAGTAAGAATACATCTAAGCCCTTGGATCTATAATCTAGTTGTTGAGATTGGTAGTTTTCAAAATACCAAATAGTTTCCTAGGATCTTGGATTTAGGCTACATAGTTTCCTAACTCTAAATTTTATGTTCTTCCTACTCTTCCTACAAAACTATGTATTTTTATTTTAACCCTTTCTCTCTCTCTCTCTCTCTCTCTCTATATATATATATATATATATATATATATATATATATAGAATTTGAAATCAACCCCAAATCAATATGAACCCTAAATTAACAAAAACCCAGTTGTTGCATGTTTTCCCTCTATCAATCGAAATTGATAGAGGGCTTTTATCAAGCATCAAAACTCGATCAAGAAACCCTCAATAATTACCTGTTATGATTACGAATTGAAGGGGAATCAAGAACAAGGGTTTCGGCCACAAATATGAACTCAAAATGATCTAGAGCGTTTTTGATTGATGCAATTGGTAGAGGGCTTAGCGTCAGAAGCTTAAGAGGATGTTGTGTTCTCATTTAATTGCGCTATGGTCAAGTACTTATATGCGTATGGAGTTGATTTTAGTCGCGATTTGTTAAGGATGAGATTTGGTGTCCTTTAGCTGTCATATACCATGATTAGACGATGATTTAACGCGTTTCCCATCAATTAACGGTTTAGTAAAATCAATTCTGTGATATTCGGCTTGGATTTTTGATCAAGAAAGCAAGGACAAACGGAGCCGGTGGGAAGAAGAAGAGAGAAAAGTGAAAAAAAAAATATTTTAAATATTTTGCTAATTGGTCATTGATGTTAGAGTATGAAGGTAGAAGTGGTAAAACAAATGTTATGGGTGGTTTCGTACTAGTCCAATAGTTAAAATAATTTGTTTAACGAATAAAAGAAATCGCATAACGAGATAAGGTAAATAAAACATTCTAAGATAAATTGATTAATACATGTAATTTTTTTTGATAACGGAGAACAATAACAATAATAATTATAATAATATAAACAATAATAATAGCATGAATAATAAAAAAATAAATAAATGAATCGGGTTTTCGTGTCCGAAAATTGACGATTGTTACAGTATTCACAACGTTTTGGAAATTTCTTCCCGGAATTAGAATAAACGAAAAATTACAATAAGAATAAACAACAATACAAAAATATTTTTTGTAAAAAAAGAAACAACACAGAGGTTTGAGTGACCCGAAAAATGCTACAAATGGGTAATATGACAAGCTCATTTATATATAAGATGTACCAGTGGCGTATCCATGATGATCTTGTCATGTTATATATCATTTTTACTGTTGTCCTATAGTCCATTGGTTCTGAGTTTTACACACACCAACGTACCTACCAAGACTTCCATGTGAGGGTTTTGGTAATTACATATGCCCTCATAATTACTTATTTGGTTGAGTTATCATGCATACATGTTTAAGAAAAATCTTTTGAAAATCAAGATAAAATTTCTTGAAAAAAAAAGAACAAAACTTAATGGCCAAAATAAAGAAACTCTTGAAGTCAACTATCGAGATAATTAGTGCAACCCCGAAACGATTTAACAAGCTCAAATATCGGAATTTTAGAATTAACGTATATCAAGATAGAAGGTTTAAACTATGTCACAAGTTTCCGGGTATTGAAACCAAAATAAAAACTCTTGTAGAAAATAAAAATAATTATCACAATAGTTAAGTCGAATATATGAAATATTGGGGTCATGAGAGGCTAAAAGAATTTGTAAACATTTGATATGATAACCATAAGAAACTATTAAAATTAGTGAAATAATGACGTTGGCTCGTTAGTAATATTATTCTCTGGGAAGTTTAAGCATCACAATGAGAGTTTAAGTTTGAGACGCTCGTGTTGAGATATTGATAAATCTCAAATAAAAATATTGATCAAATAGATAATGAACATAATGTAGGTAAATATGACTTCTATTAGATAGTTATGCCTTAACTAAGCACACAACCCCGGTTCAAAGTAGCCGGTCATTGGCAGCCTAGATTATGGTTCCTATTAGATAGCCATGTACATGGCCATGCACATAGTCATGGTAAACAAATGGTCATAGGCCACTTGAATTATGATAATAAATTGTGTAACAATAAATAGTGCAATAACCGACATAATAGTAATAGATGAGAAATTGAATTCAACATAAATAACCATGATTTTCTTTCATAACAAAATTTGAAATTTAGAGAAGTTATTACAATAGATTTAAATGAAAGGAACTAAAAAAATAAAATAGTATATTTCCCTCGCGTAGCATGTCTTTACGAAGGGTGAGGCTTAGATTTTGGAACCGTTGATGTAACACACTTGTCCTTGATTAGTTTGGTTAACTTGGTCTTGGTTGGATGAGTTATGGTTGGCTTGGATAGCTTAATTAGGTTGGGCTTGTATTAGCTTGAATGTGTTGATCTTGGATTGGTTGACGTTGATTTACTTTGGCTTGGTTGTATTGGGCCTGAGTGACTTGGGTTGGATAGACTTGGGCTTGGTAAGCTTGATATTGAGTGGCTTGGGTTGGGTAGGATTGAATTTTGTTTATGTGTGCGAGTCTTGGGCAGGCATTGCGGTAATGGCCTGGGTCTCTACAATTGTAACAAGCTCTAATAGTTTAGGATGCTTGAGAAAATGGTTGAGCATAAGGTAAAGTGTAAGGCCCCGTTACTGGTGCCCTACATTTGGTCGTTGATTTACTCATTAACATAGTTCTAAATATCAGAGTTAATAAAAACATTCGCTAAATATTAAAAACATTCAAACCATTTTATTACATAACCATATTTCATGTCTTAACGATCATTCCAAATAATTTAACATAAAACATTGTCTTTAAAATAACATAACATTTCCTTGAAAGCGATCTTCCTCATTCTACTCATCTGTGTGCATACTAAAAGTCAGCTACGCTGAGTGAGTTCTAGTTATTCATACAACACACAATCTGTTCTCATACTTGCACACGAGCCTGAAGGTGTGTATGTTATTCATACCTTGATTTACATACATAACTATCCATACTACTTAAAGAGCCTTATGCCCTATAAACTCATAGATATTATAAGGGTTTGGTCCCCAACATCACAGATATTATTAGGGTCTGGTCCCTACCATCACATATATTATAAGGGTCTGGTCCCTGTCCTCACAGATATTATTAGGGTCTAGTCCCTATCCTCACAAATATTATTAGAGTCTGGTCCCTACCATCACAGATATTATTGGGGTCTGGTCCCCTTTAATTTATGCTACTGTAACATACCTGTCTTTTACATATTTTCCTTGACAATACGTGCAATCTCTGAAGAGCGTTCACGTATCGTCAACATATCATACTTAACATACATAACATACATACATCATTCATACATCATATATATTTCAATCATATCTTTAACTACCACATGACGGTACATGCAATAACCGAATTCGTTCACGCACCGTCAAGCAATCATCATTCATAAATCGTATTAAGCATACACTTACCACTGAAGGTAAGTGTATTAACCATCACATCGAGTATGCACACAGCCCTGAAAACATAACAAGGAAATGGGGCTAGAAACTCACCTGAACGCGGTTACGTTCACCGTTAATAGTTATTCCCTTCTTTAGTTCTGCACGACTAACTGTATAACAATTACACGTATCAATTAACTATCACTACCCATGTCGACAGGGTTCTAGGGGCGGGGGTCCGGGGGCAGCGCCCCTGGCAACAGGGTTCTAGGGGCGGAAGCAAGGTCCAAGGAGCAGAGCCCCTGGCTGGGGTTAAGCTGTCAGGTTAGCTTGGAAAAATTTTATTTTCATTAACTGTCTTAACACATTTTCCATTAGGATTTTGAATCGTTAATTAATTTTCTAACTTAAAAGTCCAAGGGCTTATTTGTAATTAAATCATTCTTTTTCTAAGTCCAGGGACCATTTCTACCATTCTTGAAAACTTAGTTCGTTATCCAGTTCTGTGATTCATTATTCAATTCTTTAACGAATTAGAATTCCATAACGAATGGAGTTCTGATTCGTTATATCATAACGAATCACCACTTATGGACCATCTTAACGAATTGAACTTTATGGTGAAGTGGTCTTTCATAGCGAACTGGCAATCATAGCGAATTGCTTAACTAGTTCGTTATTCTTCCTTAACGAACTAGCCTAACGATCGAGGGTTCTTTCGTAACGAACCACATAAAAAATTGAAGCTCATTCGTTATTCTCCCGTAAGGAATTAGGGTTAGGTTTTGTTAGAGAATTTTAGAAAAATTCTCAGACATCCTTAAATACCCGCGCCGCCTTTCTGGCGCCGCCGTGCCGGAAAACCGGGTGGTGGTGGCATGAAAACGCGGTTTACCCCATTTTACACCGTTTTTCGTCCCTTTCGATCCAGATCTGAGCTAGGGTGACCCCTAAGCTCATCCTTTGATTGGTTTATACCCGATTCTATCCGGATCTCGTGACTTTAGCGGTTTAAGGTGTCGGCTCATCGTTTTGTGACTAGATCTAGCGGGTTTGGGTTTATACAATATCATACTATTATTACCTTGGGTCGGTGCTTAGTTTCCTTCTTGGTTTCGACTAAGATAAGGAGAGAACTAGAGAGAGAGCTTAAGTGTGTGTTTTAGATGGTGTATGGAATATGAGAAATGAAGGATTAAATGGTGATTATGGTTTATATATTTATGGATCATGGGCTTAAGCCCATGGTCTTTCCTTCTTTCCTTCTAACCCAAGTCCATAACTCACATCCATTTAACCCAACACTAGCCCGACTCATAATAACTCATATTTCATTTTATTAACCGAACTAGAAAATCGGGATGTTACATAAAGCTTGTGGTTGGGTAAGAGGTGAGGTAAATGGTTGAATCATGGGTTGGTTGAGTTCACGGCATATGGTAAAGAGGTGACCAAAATGACCGCAATGGGTGCATTGACGACACTTGAGGTTAGGCGAATGGTGGAATTTACATGTTTCACAATAAGGGTGGGGTCCTGTGTAGGGATTTTTGGTGGGTTGGGCTCATTCAGGTTACGATTGGGCAAAGACATAGTTTTAGGAATTTGACTTTCTTGGATTTTTTAGTGGGCTCGGGTCAAGGCTTATCATTGGGCTTCTTGGAATTCTTTCACGTCAAGGTCCCAGCCTTAACGTAGTTTTCGGTAAGGGTACCGGCTAGAGTGATCATGAAGGGCTTTTGTGTCACCGCTCAGGACGAAGTCTTGGATTTGCATAGGCAAACCCGAGATGTATTTATCAATGGCCCGCTCCAAAGGAGTGACCATATGCGGGAAGAGAAGGCTTAATTCATGGAAGTGATTATTGTAAGTGGTATTATTATCACCACCTTCTTTCTTCAAGTTACATAACTCTTATTCTAACTTACAGAGTTCATATTTTGGGCACAACATTTTTAGCATGAGCTTCTTGATATCGTCGTACGGAAAAGCCATGGCAGCCTCAACTCCAATAGGGTACTTTTTACCATTCCACCAAATGAGGGCACTTGATTTGAAGTCGCTTAAGGCGTAGGTGGTCTTTTGTCTTCCGGACACGCCAAATGGAGAAACACACTTTCCTTATGTTCAAAGCATTGGAAGAGGGTGGTTGCACCCTCGGCTCCAACGTAATCGGTTGGGTTATCATTCGTGAATTGCTTGAAGGAGCAAGCAGGTGTGTTTTGTCTCACAGCGGGTGGCAACGGCATTCACTGTTTGGATCTGAGAGATGATTGTTGGGAGAGCTTCCACGATTCCCTTAGCAATACGGGATGACATGCTACGACGAGATTGTCGCAGCGATGGTTACGGTTGATGAGGCGGGAAGAAAACATGCTACAAGGACGAAATGTGAATAAATTTTAGGTTTTGGGATAAATTGTTTAACTATGCGAAATTTCGAGTTTCGTGAAAATTCATGAGGGTACAAAATGAAAATTTTATTAACCTTAACTTGGGGTATTGATGAAATTAATTGATAATTAAATGATATAGTAAAACTTAATTTGTGGGTTGAGACGTACGTGAATCATCATGAGCTTGTCCCAAAAAAATGAGAAAATAATCATTCATACCAAATTAAAAAAAAAAATAAAATATCTCATCGTTGAAATATCCATGTATCATCATGGCTTAATTTTCCAACAACATATTTAAAATTGTTTAAAATCGAGATGGGATCGTTGAGGTGAATGGTTGGGGTATCCATGTATCACCATGGCTTTTCCCACCCATTCTGTAACATCCCGTTTTCTTGTTCAGTTAATAAAATTGAATATGAGTTATTATGAGTCGGGCTAGTGTTGGGTTAAGTAAAATGGGTAATGGACTTGGATTAATAAAGAATGAGGGAAAGACCATGGGCTTTAGCCCATGATCCATGATATAAATACCTTAATTAACCAATTATTAATTCATTCTTATCCATTCCATACACCATAAAAAACACACACTTAGATCTCTCTCATCCTACTTTTTCTCACTAGCCGAAATCACCAAGAGAAACCGAGCATCAACCCGAGGTAATGATAGTATGATATTGTATAGGTCTAGACCTGCTAGATCTAGTAATAAAACGACGAGCCGAAACCCTAAACCGTTAAAGTCGCGAGATCTGGATGGAATCGGATATGAACCGATCAAAAGATGAGCTTAGGGGTCACCCTAGCTCAGATCTGGATCAAACGGGAGGAAAAACGGTGAAAACAGTGCGAAAATACGGTTTTCCGGCCACCGCCCATTTTTCTGGCGATGACGGCGCCAGAAAAGGTGGGTACGAGGAAGGGAATGTCAGAGAATGTTTCTGACATTCTCTGACCTAACCCGAATTCGTTAACGGAAGCTTAACGAACTAGCCTAATTCGTTAACGGAAGCTTAACGAATTAGCCTCCTTCGTATGCTAATTCGTTAAAGAAAGAATGACGAACTAGCCTTAGTTCGTATCCAAATTCGTTAAGGAAAAGATAGCGAATTAACCCCAATCCGTTATGACCATTCGTTAAAAGGAGATAACGAATTAGAAGGTTCATTCGTTACAGAGGGGTCACTCGCTATGCAGACCAGTTCGTTATAAGGGTCAGTTCGCTACGAAGTTCAATTCGTTAACCAGACCAAACGAATGAGGTCCAATTCGTTAAAAGGACCAGTTCGTCATAAGCTCCAATTCGTTACAAGAACCAGTTCGTTATGATAGTCAATTCATTAAGAACTGAGTAACGAACTAAGTTTAACAAAATGATAGAACGGTCCCTGGACTTAGAAAAGAATGATATAATTACATAATAGCCCTTGGACTTTGATAATTTATGAAAGATACCTTTAAAGTTTAACGAGTAACGATTAACTAACCGGTAAAGGTTCAATGAAGTAAAACCGGCTTAGACACTTAAGATTAATTAAGTAAACAGTGAGAATGGCTAGAGTAGTATTTAATATTGCATTTATTAGACAGTTAGTCGTGCACAACTTAAAAAGGAATAACCATAAACGGTGAACGTAATCGCGTTCACGGAAGTTTCTAGCCCCACTTCCTTGTTATGTTTTTGGGGCTGTGTGCATACTCAATGTGATAGTTAATACACTTACCTTAAATGGTAAATGTATGCCTTGTATGACTTACATATGAATGAATGCTTGATAGTGCGTGAACGATCTTCGGATATTGCATGCACCGACAGGTGGTAGTTTAAAGATATGATTGTTATATATGATGTATGAATGTGCATGTATGTTATATTATGTACGAGTGATTGATAGTACGTGAACGATCTTCGGATATTGCACGTATTATTAAGGAAGGTATGTAAAGAAAGGTATGGTATAGTTGCACGAAACATAGGAACCAGACCCTAATAATATCTGTGAGGATAGGGACTAGACCCTAATAATATCTGTGATGTTGGGGACCAGACCCTTAAAATATCTATGAGGTTATAGGGCGGATGGCTCTTTAAGTAGTATGGATAGTGATGTTTGTGATGTAATTGTATGTTGTATGATTAACTAGAACTCACTCAGCGTAGCTGACTTTTAGTATGCACGCAGGTGAGTAGGATGAGGCAGCTCGCTTAATGAAGACACATGGCATGGATTTGAAGACACTAGTATCTCAAGGAAATGTTATGATGTTTTAAAGACTATGCTTTATGTTTAAATGAATATGAATGTTTGATAAGACATGATTTGGCAGTCATGTAATATATGTTGTTTGAAGTTTTTATATTCCGCAAAAGATTTATTTAACTCTGATGTTTAGAACTATGTTAATGAGTAAATCCAACGTCCAAAGTAGGGCACCGGTAACGGGGCCTTACACATTTTTTCAATTAAAAAATCATAAGGAGGAACCGAGTTTAACCACGTATCACCGTGAATTCGGTTATGATTTAAGTGTGTGATCGTCACATGACCACGTTTGATACAATGGGGTAGTAGATTCGGGTAAGTTTGGTGTGATATGCTTTGGCTTAATAAGTTTCACACCCTCACCGAACACTCTAGGAAGGCAACCATGTCTCGTGGTTGATTGAGATTTATGCATTGCACTTCCTTAGGCTCGCAAGCCTTGGTGTCAAGGGTGCGGTGAGCAAGTGTGTCCCTCTTACAATTTACTACATATCAATCACACGAATCATCCTTAGGGAGTGGGGAATAAAAAGGTGGGATTTCTTAAGAAATTTCCCGATTAAAAAAAATCGTCCAAGAGTTTTAAAGTTAATTTTAAGAGTGATGCATAGCCTCGGAATAAGTGTGTGCTCTTCTATATAAGAATAATATTAAATGATTAAATAATATTTAAGATTTTAAGTTACTGCAATCAATAATATAATTCAGGATGCAAACACGTAAATGCGTATCACGTATAGTGACCCTAAGCACGCTACTAGGTCGTTAAATCTAACCACTTATCTCATAGCCTTCGGCTCTGATACCAATCTGTCACACCCTGACCAAGGGCGGCGGAAAATGCCCGATCGTAAAGTATTGATTGGACAGTAGCTCAAAAGACACTAATTAAAGCGACAATAATTATTAAATTCCATTAACATTAAACAAGTACACAAATTCAAAAATAAGAAACAATAACATCATGCTTTTGTATATTGAATAATATCTTAAGGTAAAACTAATTTCTTTGATCTTGAACAATATCAATTACTTGTACTTATAGCATGTATAAAAATAAGATTTGTAAACACGAATGTTGTTGAGAATACAAACTTTTATTTTTATATATGTAGATAGGTAAATCACAATTCATATGTAAATGGTAAGTATTTCAATTCCTATGAAAATGTCAACAACTAATGTCACACCCCAACTTTGGGCCTATAAAGCCCTGTTCTTGAGTTTTTTTGAAGGGGGGAAATGAAAGGAAAACTAAGGATAGTTATAAAATGGGTGTTCTTGAGTTTTTTTTAGAATGGAAAGGAAATGAGTAGGAGGAGTTAGGAGGGATTAAATTAATGTATTTTCCCAATAAGTTATCCTCCCAAAAATGGGATGATTACTAAGGATAACTATTTTTTAACATAGTTATCCTTTCCTTTCCTCTAATTTCCTTCCAACTCAAGAACACTCCTAATTAAAAAAAATTTCCTTCCCTTCCCTTCCCTTTCTTATCCTTCCCTCTCCTTTCCTTTTCTTTCCTTGGTTAAAAAACTCAAGAACAAGGCGTAAGTGTGACCACAATTGGTATATGTTTTGTAAATATATCATAGTTGCGGGTTTAGTTTTAGCGGAAGACTTTGGTTATAATAAAATATTAATTCATTTTGAAAACTTCTATGATAATAAATATCCAAGTATTTGATTTATAATCACCGTTCAATCTTGTTTATAATATTTTAATAATTTAAAACTGAGTCATCTCTACCTTGCTAACATCTAACTCAATGAATGGCTATAATTTCTTGCTACTGGTGCTATTCTGTTTCCTTGAAATGTGGGGAAAATACGTCAGTGATATGCTGGTGAATCGTTGACTCTAAAAATATTTATTAAATCTTTGACTAGCTGACAAGATATTTTTCTGTACAAGCTCAGCGGAAATGTCTACTATCCTCGGGATTTTGTACCACTGCCATACACACACAATTCAAGAGTTCTCTAGGAGCTGTTGCCCAATTGAGAACTGGTTATGACTGATTCTAGCATGCTGCTTTATTCAGTTATGTTTGGATCCAGATAAATGTGTACTAGGTCTGAGTTGCTTTTAATTTCAATCTTGTATATAATAGGGATCACGTAATCCCTTAAATCTATCATGTAATCTCTAATAAACATTTGACTGACTGTTTAAGATAAACAACCCGTTTATTTTAATGAGTGATTGTAAAAGGTTTAAAGTATTCACCTGTGATTTTATGTTCTGAATGATGTGGTGATCTCGTTTGAAAACCTTTGTGAATGAATGATGATAACCTACAATAAAATAGGTTTATATAAATATCCAGATCATTTGTTGATCCGACTACATACCTTTAGTCTGGTTTTGATAGCTTTAAACCTTGATTGATCATTTGTTTGAATAAAATATTTAGACATGTAGTCTTTCTGTTTATTTACCAATCATGTACTAAGTTTCTTCTTTATGAAGAAACATCCATAATAGGTTTATTCTTCAAGAAGAAACGACATTTGTCTATAACCTTTATATATATAAAATCTTATGTTTTCTTGATCATGAAGAAACACTAATTTGATTATACTCCTTTCATATTTACGTTTCTTAATTGTGAAGTAACATTTGATTATAACCTTTGTATGTAAAAGCTTATGTTACTTAATCTTAAAGAAATAATACTTTAGCAATAACCTTGTACAAAATTTAATGTTTCTTAATTTATAGAGAAACATTATTTTAACTATATCCTTTGTATAAATATATTCGATCGAGGTCTAGGCTATACCACTGATTAAGGTCTAAGCCATGATATAATAATAAAATAATAATTTAAACAACTTAAACATAGTCCCTACCTTAACGAGAGAACTCGGAATGCTAATTATAATAGAGGAGCAGCGTGTGTAGGGTTTCGATAAAGACAGTTGCACTTTAACGGGGCTTTGGAACTTCGTTTCTTGCAGGTTCTTCAATAAACTGAGTCGTTGGTTGGATGAGAAAATTGGGCATGGGTTTCTAGGTTAAGTGTGTCAATATGGAGGTGTTTTTGGGATGAAGAGGCTTATTCCCGTAGCCCCCTATTTATAGGATAAAACTGGCTCTTACGCGCGACGCTAAGATCTTGTTTGTGATCTTCGCGTATCTCTAAGATCTCTTTAAGTTGGTTATTGTTTGTCGATCTTAGAGTAGCGTTAACATCTCTAAGCTAAGATCTTCGCGCGGCGCTAAGGTCTTGAACATAAAATTTTTCATTTTCAGTCCTTGAACTTTATTGATTTTGCATTTTTGGTATATTCTATGATGGATTTTTACTTTCCTTATTTTTATAGCCGTGTGGGATGGATTTATTTCCTTATCAAATTTTCCCATTTACTTATTTTAACAATATTTATGATTCTTCAACTTTTTAAGTTGTCAAACTTGGATCGACATTTTGGGGTTGTTACAACTAAATAGATGGGGACCCGTTCCTGTTGATCCTAAATCAATGTACTTAGGTAAATGTGTGATCATACTAGATGAGAATAGATGAGGATGAGATACCAACCACCAAACATAAAATAAACATTTAAGCACATAAAGCACAATCATAGAACATGCAATAATCACACATAAACATATATTGAATTGTGTTTTGAATAGATGTAGAAATAAAACATGAGTAAAATTGTAAAACGTATACATGTTGTAACATCCTACCTTTTGTTATAATAATAAATGAAATTCGTCTATTTTTATTGTGGGTCGTTATCGGTTTAGATAAATAGAATATGATTTGGGCTTGTGTTGGTTAAATGATGAGTCATGGACTTGGGTTAGAGGAAAGGAGGAAAGACCATGGGCTTAAGCCCATGATCTATAAATACATAAACCATAAACACCACTTAATTCCTCATTTACACATATTCCATACACCACCCAAAACACACACTTAAGCCTTCTCTCTAATCCTCTCCTTATCTTAGCCGAAGTCAAGAAGGAAACCAAACACCGACCCGAGGTAATAATAGTTTGATGTTGTATGAGCTTAAACCCGTTAGACATGGTCACGAAACGACGAGCCGGCACCGTTAAACCGTTAAGCTACGAGATCCGGATGAAATCGGGTATAAACCGAACCTAAGATGATCTTAGGGATCACCCTAGCTCAGATATGGATCTAACGGGGCGAAGAACGGTGAAAAAAGAGTCAAAATTCGTTTTTCCGGCGACGGCGCCAGAAAGGCGGCGACGGAAAAGGTGTAAGAGGTAAGGATGTCAGGGAATGTTCCCTGACATTCTGACCTAACCCTAGTTCGTTAGCGGGCGTAACGAATTAGCAAGTAATTCCTGTGTTGATTCGTTAAGGGAGGAATAACGAACTAAGTCTCATTCGCTAAGTGGTTCGTTATAACGCCTGTTAGTTATAAAGAGTCCAATTCGTTATGATGACCAGTTCGCTAAAAGGTCTAATTTGTTATGAGGACTGGTTCGTTATAAGAGTTCAGTTCGTCATAAGGTTCAATTCGTTAACCAGACCAAACGAAGGAGGTCTGATTCGTTATAAAGTAACGAATGGGTTCATTCGTTTTGAACCCCATTCGTTAAAGGACTGGGACGAACTAGAAGTTTAATAAAATGGCCGAATGGTCCCTGGACTTATAAAGGAATGGATTAATTACAAAGAAGTCCTCGAACTTATAAGTTGGCAAATAAAATGGCTGCTCGACCCCAGCCAGGGGCTCTGCCCCTTGGACCCTGCTAGGGGCTACCTCCCCTAGACCCCGCTGCCAGGGGCGCTACCCGCAGACCCCCGTTCATTGAGGGTTATAATTGGACTAGAAATACGATATGGATAGTGATAGTAATTAATATGTGTAATTGTCATACAGTTAGTCGTGCCCAGCTAAAGAGGGGAATAACCGTAAACGGTGAACGCAACCGCATTGAGGTGAGTTTCTAGCCCCACTTCCTTGTTGTGTTTTCAGGGATGTGTGCATACTCGATGTGATAGTTAATACACTTACCTTAACTGGTAAGTGCATGCCTTGTATGATTTGTGTATGATGATTTCTTGACGGTGCGTGAACGATCTTCGGATATTGCATGTACCGTCAAGTGGTAGTTAAAGATATGATTGATATGTATGATGTAAGTATGAATATATATGATGTATGAATAAGGTATGTATGATATGTTGATGGTACGTGAACGCTCTTCGAAGATTGCACGTATTGTCAAGGAAAGCATGTACGATAGGTATGCTACAATGTACTAAATGTAGGGAACCGACCCTAATAATGTCGGCGAATGTAGGGAACCAACCCTAATAATGTCGGCGAATGTAGGGAACCGACCCTAATAATATCGGCGAAGGTTATAGGGCGAAATGCTCTTCCAACGTATGTGTATGAATGGAGGTATGTATCTAAGTATGAAAGAAAGAATGAAGGTATGTGTGTATGTAAGTAGGTAAGTAAGTATGGAGGTATGTACCTTCGGGTGCATACGTAAGTATGTGAATGTATCATATGTAGTCTGATTAATTAGAACTCACTCAGCGTAGCTGACTTTTAGTATGCACGCAGGTTAACAGATTGAGACATCTGTTTTAAGCAGAATACATGGCAAGATTGAAAAGGCTGGCATCTGAAGATTTGTCATGATGTCTTGATACTATGTTTTAATTACGTTTTAAAATGACAAGTTATGGTTATTTGTAATGAACGGTTGACTATTATTATTATTTCGCGAAAGTTTTTGATTAACTCTGATATTTAGAACTGTATTTATGAGTAAATCCAACGTCAGATGTGAGACACCGGTAACGGGGCGTTACACATGTTACCCCCAAAATATAAAAGATGGAAAAATGGGTATGTAAACTCACCTTAGAGATAAGGATGACGTTAATGAGGAGAAGGGCAAAGCGGGCTAGTTAGCTCCACGAGAAGTCCTAATTTTTAAGGGTACAACTAAAATGAACATCTAAATGAAATAAACGTAAAAGACATAACATGGTGGGTTTATAACGGATTTGGGATGGATAAGAAGTTAATTATATGTTATATTAAATCTATAAAAGTTGAGTTAAAGCGTAAATGATATAATTATTTTTAAACAAGGAATTGCTATATTGATATAATATATATAATACATAAATAAATAACTCATACACACACGGAAAAGTTTAGACGAAGGAAAAAATAACTATAAGTGTCTAGAGATGTTTGGTTCGTTAAACAGAAGAAAATAATATTTGATTTCAATATAGATATAACTTAGATAATAAAAATAAATAAATAAATCAAAACCGGGCATGGGGACTAGAACCTGCGCCCTAGGCCGATTCACGGCACAGCTCAACATGCACCGGCCAACTAGGCTGGTGCTTCAGTTCGTTAATAAAATGAAACAAAATATATATATATATATATATATATACATACTTTGAAATCAATCTCAAGTCAATATGAACCCTAAATTAACAAAAACCCAATTGATGCATGTTTGCCCTCTATCAATCGAAATTGATAGAGGGCTTTTGTTAAGCATTAAAACTTAATCAAGAAACCCTCAATAATGACCTGTTATGATTATGAATCGATGGGGGAATCGAGAACAAGGGTTTCCGACACAAATACGAACTCAAAATGATCTAGAACGCTTTTGATTGATGCAATTGGCAGAGGGCTTAGCGTCGGAATCTTAAGAGAATGTTGTGTGCTCGTTTAATTGCGCTATGGTCAAGTATTTATATGCGCTTGGAGTCGGGTTTTAGTCACGATTTGTTAAGGACGAGATTTGGTGTCCATTATCTGTCATATACCATGATTAGACGATGATTTAACGCGTTTTTCATCAATTAACGATTTTGTAAAATCAATTTCGTGATATTCGGCTTGGATTGTTGATCAAGAAAGTAAGGAAAAAGGGTGTTGGTGGGAAGAAGAAGAAGAGGGAAAAGATAAAAAAAAGATGGAAAAAAATAATATTTTAAATATTTTGCTAATTGGTCATTGATGTTAGAGGGTGAAGGCAAAAGTGGTAAAAACAATTGTTATGGGCGGTTTTCATACTAGTCTAATAGTTATAACAATTTGTTTAACGAATAAAAGAAGTCACGTAACGAGATAAGGTAAATAAAACATTCTATGATAAAAATGATTAATACATGTCATTTTATTTAATAACGGATAACAATAACAATAACAATAACAATAATAATAATAAAAGTAAGAATAATAAAAAAAAAGTTATACGGATCGTGTTTTCGCGTCAGAAATTTGACGATTGTTACATTTTAATATAAAATTACACTAAAAATCACTGTTTTTCCTCTAGTGAGTAAATAAATAGTATTTTTTTCTACGTTGTCATTATCTTTTATTTCTCCTTTACTCATAACCATTTTTAAAAAAATATTAAAAAAATTATTTATAGGGTGATATAAGAACTTTTCAAATATACAGAAAAATCTCAATATTTTCTATCTCCTTCAATCACAACATCCTAAACCACTCCCTATATTATAAAAACTCCACTCACATAATTTGACGGATAGATTGGGAATGCTCTAAGAAGTCTAGAATATCAAATTTACAAATTTGAGATAATCTCTTTATATAAAATATTTGTTGTTATGTCACATGTATTCTCATCGTCATCAAATATCACATGTTTAAGACCACTTATGTTGGTTTCTCTGGATATATAACACAACATATAGTTGTCCATGAAAAACGGGTGTGCATAAACCTGTAATCTGCACAACTAACACAACACGCGTAAAATACAGAAAAATAAAATAAAAAAAACAAAATTAAAATTAAAAATTAAAAAAAAAACTAAACTAAAATAAAAAAAGAAATCAAATAACACGAAAAACACTAAGCGCACTAACTCCCCGGCAACGGCGCCATTTTGATGACCGTCGTTTGAGTCAATCAAAAACCTAATTATTCTAAATAGTTAGAGCAAGTAGGGTATCGTATCACAAGGAGTATGTGGTCAATGTATTCGTGTAATAGGTTTCTAATTATGAAGTGACTGATTTTTAGTGCTGATCACACAAGCAATTTTAGTAAAAGTAGAGAACTAAGCAACGAACAAATAAACGAGTTGTAAGCAGTTAACAAAGCAAATCACACCCGGAAATTCAAGTAAGCAACCAACAGTATCTCATGCAACCTAACAGATTAATTATTAACGATTAACTGAAAACTGATCAATCAGACAAAACCTTAGACATCAACAATTACTTTACACACGACACTGGTTATCAAACAGTCCTTGCTAGTGTGACTCAGTTAAAGGAAATTGTATGTTTTATAACCAAACAGTTATACGACTAATTATCTAGCAACTGGTAACATATCGTTCAGACCAACGTAAACCTAAACCGGCCAAACACACAGAAATACCAAACATCAATAATCAAATATCAATCATCAATAACAATACACAAGTGTTCTAAGGGTGTGTTTGGGATTCCTTATTTAAGTCCAAAAGGACTTTATGTGAAAAGGAATTATAAACTTATGACTTTTTGAAAAAGTGTTTGTATAAAAGTGTTTGGTTTAACTTATGTTAATAAGTTGTTTTTTAAGGAGTGTTTGGGAATATTATACCCTTTAAGTTAATAAGTTAGAGAATCATAACTTTTCAAAACCCTCTTATGTTGCCTTGGCCATAAGTTAAAAACCATAAGTCCTTATGGTTTGCCAAACACCTTTTACACATTATTAACTTTTCAAAAAGTTTATAAGTTATAAGTTGGTGGAAATAAGGAATCCCAAACACCCCCTAAATCACATGAGAAAAACTGTAAAAGGTTACAAAGTATACATCTCGGGTGCGATTCTAGGAGATTAGCCGAGCCTTAACATCATTGAATCTTCGATATGGATGATAGGAATCATATGTAGGGTATTGGCACGAGCTAGGATAGTGAAAATCGCCTTCTTGGACTGCTGGAATCGCCTCTTGGTCGTCAAAACGGAGTTAGGGTTATCTAGCATGAAAAATATTATTTAACCCTAAATTTCCCGTCTGAGCACCCCATAGCGATACGCGATGGGGTCTTCAATGGTCCATCACGTATCGCGATGGACCAGGAAAGTCAACGATCATTTTAAACCCATAGCGATACGCTATGGGCCTTCAGCCAAGCCCATCGCGTATTGCGATGGGCCGTGTCATCAGCAAACTTCATACCATGTCACTACTGGTCCAACTTATGCACTTTAACATCTGTGACCTGAAATCCAGTAATACACGTATGAAGTATCGAAAGTTCTAGAATAAACAGTTAAAACTATACAATAAACAAACTAAAACATATACAAATTAACCGAACATCACATCCCCACACTTATCTTTTGCTTGCCCTCAAGCAAAACTCTAAAGAAAATATCAACCTCCATCATAGGTATGTAGATTATCGCCATTAATACTAGTAAGGTTTAAGGTCATTCCCAGTTTCCCAGACTAACACTGTTTTTAGATTGACATCTCACAAATAAGGTTAAATGATGCTATAAAAACAATAGAGCCACCCAGACGAGTGTACTTTGTTTCCGGTTAAGGCATACATGTTCATACCCCTCATACTATCAACACTCCTCTCTGTTTAATATCTGGACTAGCAAAAGATGTGCCAGTATATGTCTCTGCCCTCAAATACCAAATATGAGTCACAACTTAATAAGCTTTCAGGTCAGTCTTATCTCCACCCATTACCCACCGGTTGCATAAAGACTCGGACTAGGGTTTTGCTGAGGCTTAGGTTGGGTGCGGAATAGACATATTTAGTGACTAAGGTGTATGAAACCCAGTTAAACAAATACACAGACAACTGATAAAAAACAAACAGACTGCTAATTACATAACTGAACAAGAACTGACTTTCTTTCTTTTTTTTTTTGGCTTTTTGCTGATTTTTTTACCAACTGATAGGCAATACACTGAAGCAAATAATTATACAACTATGTCAAACACATATTTACAATTCAACCAAGACATACGTATATTGTGTACTATGCTCAAAAACTGACTATATACAACTCGATAACGAACTGGATTTTATCACACATGGTTAAAATATAATGAAGGGCAAGGCTGAAATGGTGTGTAATGTCTGGTTTAGAAAATAAACAGGAACGAGGTCCAAATGGTCTCCTAGGGGGACAATGTTGGGTAAGGAAATTTATTTAGTGGAGGAAAAGTGTATGTAAAGGTTTTCTAAAGTCCCAATCTCCATACAGGTGGTGGTATTAAGATCTCGATAAGCATGTGACAAGCAAGTTCTAACTCTGTAAAACATACCGGTTTCCCTCAAGCAATGGTGTAAGACATGTTTTATATCTATTATATAGTATGTGTATTAAGTATAGGGAGCCATCTCACAATATGTCTGGAATGATGGGCTGCCGATATGAAACATGTATACCCGTCCCCTTGACTCGTTATCCCCGCCTAAACGACCCCATTTTCAACTTCTCTTTATAAAAACATTTGTGAGTAAGACTAATGAGAAGCTGAAAAACCAACCATGACCAGAAACCTATGACTTGGCATTAATGGAAATAATTAGCAGTTAACAACTTTGGTTTCTGAACACTCTTCGAGGTACTATCGGGCTAAAATTTTTCAAATTTCCCCCATCCCCACACTTGAGGTTTACATTGTCCTCAATGTTAAAATAGATAAAACGATTAATAAACATTTGAGGGACGGGGTAGAAATTGACTTTTTTGACTAATAAGCAATTTTAAAATTCGGGGCTCAAATGTGACGGTTTAACTAACAATTATACAATTACACTTTTAACGTTTAAAGTAATAAAAACAAAATAAATTATGAAACTGAAATCACCTGATATCAACGGGACTGGAGAAGGACCAGTCGACTCGTGAACTCTCATAAACACTCATATACTCTCGTCTCATCCAATTACCAAACTAACAATCGAACCTGCACAATCTCGAGATGTGTAGAAGCAATCTTCTCACAAGTGTAAGACATAGGTCTTTTAAGAGTTATGAAAATGATTATTTGTTAATTTTATTAAAACAATTACCGAGCCAAATTAAGTCGTTTCATAATAAATTCTGTTAAATTAGTTAAAAACATTAAAAGACCTAACTCACTTTCGTAGGAATCACGATTGCATTTAGCGTATGCAACAATCCCTTTAAACTCCCGGTAGCCCGGGAGGACGAGTGGGGTCTCGTGAGGGTTTATAGTGAACAACACCCACAAAGTTCGGTTACAACAAAATATACATAAAAATCAAACACAACAGCAATCAAAGATATATAAACATATACACCCAACCGGTTACCAATACAGTATTCCCACAAATATAATATTAATATAATACAAACCATGAGAATAATAAAATCAAAATAAAGAAAAAGGTAACCCAAAAATCTACTGATGTGGCTGATCATCAACAATGTCCTCTGGCGGATCCACAGGCTGCTCCACTGTGATAATCAATGACTGCGGGAGCGGTACCTGCGAAGAGATAAATAACAAACGAAAATAGCCCTCATAGCGGGCCAGATGGGCCCACCTCTCCAGCCTATGTGCTCGGGCCTCCTCCATCTCGGCCCGAACCTCCTGTCGATGGGCTCAAGCCTCCTCCATCTCTGCCCGAGCCTTGTCCAATATCTGCTGCTGCCTCTGATAGATCATAGCTAGTGTAACAGGCGGCTGCGGCGGTGGTGGCTGTGATGATGATGATGCCTCTCTCAGTGGATGCTGCTACTGAGGGCGCTCCATGCGCGGGACCTGAATGTGGTGACGATGAGTTGGAATCCCCCGCTGCATGGCCACGTCAGCTGCAGTACACTGTGGTGGTGGTACCTGTGGTCCCTGTCGGACAGGGATGAGCACCGGTGGATCATCATAAGTACAGATCCCGATCCTCTGAGTATCTGCCAATGCAAACAGCTCTATAGCTGGGCCCGGAGTGAAATACTCTATCGGATATCTATCAGATACGCCGAAACTCTCTGCAATCCTCGTAATATACGGCCCCAATGCTAACTGGGCCGATGCACCATGTACACTCTGGGCTCGTGCAAAATATGTAAGGAGCAGCATCGCGATGTTGGCCTCCCTGCTAGTGATCATGGACAGGAGGCACAAAAATCTAGGTTGCTGCACTTATCGCGGCCCGAATGACGACCGACGATAGTGTAAGCAACGATGCAATGTAAGTAACGGTGGACGGGGTCCCTGATAGCGGATGCCACCACAGAACTCTAGTGGGCCCCGTATGCGATCTGCCCCGAAAACTGAGCCAGGTCAGGCTTAGTGAGCCAAAACTGTCTAGCAGCCTGCTGATGCTGCGTATAACCGCGAAAACTCTGTAAGAACTCAGGAGATCGAACATACTCCTAAGTGTAGAAGCTCGTCGCAACAGCAAAATCAGGGACCGACATCTCATACACATGTCGTCCAAGTGAAAACGACACGGCATGCGGCTCGTCGAAATCGGGGGCGGTGTATGAGAATTTCGAGTAGAACTCGCGTGTGAGCTCGACATATGAAATCGCATCACACTCGAGTACTCTCCGCCACCGATCCGACATCAATCCCTGGAGTGTGGTATCCGCCTCCAAAGCACCTAATAAATCCCAATTAAACGTCCGCAAACGTAAGAGCTGCATACCTCTAATCCGCGTGTACCTGGCGTACTCCTCGAACGTAATCCCAAATCGGAGGACCTGATGCGGCGTGCGGCGTCCATTACCTATAATATCTGCACGCTCAACTCCAGCAATAGTCGGCACCTCGTCACCGTCATACCGTATGGTGCGGCGGCCAGTCCTCTGTCTCTTGCGCCGGGTGCGCGAGGACTCTGATGCCTCAGACATATCTGCAAAACCAAACATGCAAATTAGATATGTCAACGGTCAATGTGGCGACAACCGTATAGTATTTCGGTCGCGGTTGTCCCACTTAGGAAGATACTATTAAAATAATATTAAAATAATAAAATAAAATAAATAAAGACGAAAAATTCAGGGACACCCTGTGCGTACTTCTAAAAACCAGATTAACCCGCCCGAATGGAGATTGAGTACGGACGGGTAATCCATTAACAATTCAAAACCATCAATTTCAAACTAGGCAAATTTCCTCTCAACTCGATTAACAAACACAATGGACATGACCCGACTTGCTTAAACACACAACTAAACAAAACAAAACAAAACAAAACAAACCAACTGACTCGAACTAGCTAACACACAAAGTGACAAACTATCTCGAAAAACGTGCAAAAGCAACACAAAACATGTCTGTGACAAAGAAGATGTCACAACCTAAGTTAACAAAGTAACACACGAACCCGTCCCGACATCCAATATCAAAATAAACAACTATCCGAAAAATTGAATAACCTAAATACGTACCTCGATGTCGGGAATACAAATTGATAACAAAATAGGTGACATGGTCGATGGTACTGTGGACGGCAGTCGGTGATGGATGATGGCAGTAGCTGGGTTTGGTGGTAATTAAGGTGGCCTGTGAGTGGTGGTGGTTGGTGGATAGTGGTGATAGACGTAGAGATGGTGGTCGGGGACGGTGGTGAGGGTGGGTGTGACTGTGAAGAAGAGAGACGGGGGTGGACAGCGAGGTGACGGGCGACTGTGTGTACGGTGAAGTGAGTGGCGGTGACAATGGTGACTGGTGGTGAGAGGCAGTGGTTAATAATGGCTGGTAGGGGTGGATAACGGTGGTGGTAGGATGTAGATGGTGTTCGCCGGATAGGGAAAGAACAAGAGGGATGACGGGAGGAAGGAAAAAGAAGAAAAGAAGAAGAAGAAGAAGAAGAAGAAAGGTCATTTTATTAAAAAAAATTTCGGGTCAACCCATAACCCATCACGATACGCGATGGGTCAAAAAGGTTGGCGATCGCGTATCGCCGCCCAATTGATTTACAATTAGGGTTTGATCCCATCGCATATGACGTCATCGCGTATTGCAATGACGTCATTTGCCAGGGATGTCAACCTTCATAGCGATACGCTATGGAGGTAATAACAAGCCCATCGCGTATCACGATGGGCTCTGTTACAGAATCAAAATTTTATAAAATTTGCAGTTTTTGACATCCCAACATTACCCTGCACATATTTCCAAACTCAAAATACCTTTACGTACCTGGAAAGATGTATACTTTGACCAATGCTTACCGAACTTCTCTATTTTCTCACTCTTCAATGAACTTCCCCACACTTTGCGTTTACTACACAAAACTCGAGACGAAAATTAATACAAGACTCAATAAAATAAAAACAAACTGGACAGACACTTACAAACCCCGGGTTGCCTCCAGTAAGCGTTGAATTTAAAGTCAGCTCGACAATGCCTCGAACTCAGTTATCTTCATAAAACAGTGAATTTACAACGAAATTCACCGATTCCTCATCCAGCTCGTGTATGTCCTTCATCTCCAAATATGGCTTCAGTCTATAGCCATTTACCACTTGTCTAAAATGATCATCAAAATCTTCAATCTCGTACTGACCATGATTCCACTCTTACAATCGAGTACGGGCCCGTCCACTTACTTCTTAACTTTCCCGGGAAGAGTTTCATCCTCGTGTTGTACAACCACACTCGTTGACCAACTTCAAAATTCTTCAACCGGATATTAGCATCATGAACTTTTTTCATTTTTGCGTTGTAAGAGGACGCGAAATCGTATGCCTCGTCTCTCAATTCCTCGATCTCACACAAAGCCAATTTCCTCGCTTTACCTGCATTATCATAATCCATATTAACCTGTTTAGTAGCCCAAAACGCTCTTTGCACAATTTCAACTAGTAAATGGCAATCCTTTCCATACACAAGTCTATAAGGAGTGGTTCCAATTGGCGTTTTATAAGCAGTTTGGTAGGCCCATAGAGCATCGGTCAACTTAGTTGACCAATCTTTTCGATCTGCCCAAACGGTTATCTGCAAAATTTGTTTAATTTGCCTATTAGAAACCTCCACTTGTCCACTCGTTTGTGGATGGTATGGAGTTGCTATTCTATGGTCAACACCATAACGTTTAAGCAATTTCCCGAATTTAAAATTCTTAAAATGAGATCCCCCATCACTTATGATAGTTCGGGGGACTCCAAATCTTGAGAAAATATTACTTTGAACGAAATTGCAAACGACTGTATGATCATTTGTCCTAGTGGCTATTGCCTCGACCCATTTAGACACATAATCAACGGCCACTAGGATATACAGATTACCATGCGAATTAGGAAACGGGCTCATGAAATCGATCCCCCAAACATCAAAAATATCAACAACAAGGATCGGGTTCAAGGGCATCTCGTCCCTCTTAGAAATGCTCCCGAGTTGTTGACACTTTAAACAGTGTGTCGCAAACTTGTGAGCATCCTTAAACAAGGATGGCCAAAAGAAACCACTCGTTAAAACTTTTTGAGCGGTTTTCTGGCCACTGAAGTGACCACCACACGCAGACGAATGTGCGTGTTCCAACACCGATCTGACATCCTCTTCGGGTATGCATCGTCTGATCATCTGATCAGCACCAATCATTAACAGGTCCGGGTCATCCCAAATATACTATTTGGCCTATGAAATCAACTGTTTCTTCTTTCTTCTTGGCTAATGCTCTAGTAAGTCACCTGAAACTTTAAAATTAACAATATGAGCAAACCAGGGATTTTGTGAAACTGCCAGAATATGTTCATCCGGGAAAGACTCGTTAATGGGCCCATATGTGTCCCCATTTTCTACCATAATTCGGGACAAGTGATCTACAACAACATTTTCACTCCCATTCTTATCCCGAATCTCTAGATCAAATTCCTGCAACAGCAAAACCCATCTGATAAGCCTTGGTTTTGCATCCTTTTTGTTTATGAGGTACCTGACAGCAGAATGGTCATAATATATAATAACTTTACTACCCCAAATATAAGACCGGAATTTATCTAGAGCATATACTACTGCTAGTAACTCCTTCTCGGTTGTGGTATAATTCAATTGAGCATCCGAGAGGGTTTTACTTGCATAGTATATAGCAACGGGTTTCTTGTCAACCCGTTGACCCAAAACAGCCCCAACTGCATAATCACTTGCATCACACATTATTTCAAAAGGTAAACACCAATCGGGTGACTGCAAGATCGGGGCTTCAACTAATTTCAATTTCAGAATGTCAAAGGCCTTAGCGCATTCATCATTAAAGTCAAACGGGGCATCCTTAAGCAATAAATTACATAAGAGTTTGGTAATGTCACTAAAACCTTTAATAAACCGTCTATAAAACCCGGCATGCTCCATAAATGATCTAATGCCTATGACATTGGTGGGATGAGGAAGAGTAGAAATGACTTGGACCTTAGCCCGGTCCACCTCGATCCCACGACTCGAAACAACATGGCCCAATACAATTCCCACTTGGACCACAAAACGGCTCTTTTCCCAACTAAGAACCAAGTTCATTTCGTCACATCTTTTCAAAACTCTTTCAAGTTGGTTTAAACATGACTCGAAAGATGTGCCGAAAATCGAAAAATCATCCGTTAAAATTTCCAAAGACTCCCCCACCATATCTGAAAAGATACTCATCATGTACCTCTGAAAGGTGGCGGGGGCGTTACATAGCCCGAATGGCATTCGCCTAAATGCGAATGTACCATACGGGCACTTAAACGTGGTCGTTTCCTGATCTTCAGGATGAATAGCTATCTGGTTAAACCTGGAATACCCATCTAAAAAGCAATAAAATTTCTGACCAGGTAGCTTTTCAACAATTTGATCGATAAACGGAAGCGGAAAATGATCTTTTGATGTTGCCGCGTTCAGTTTACGATAATCAATACAAATACGCCACCCGGTTACCAGCCGGGGTGGCGACCTTGTTACTTGAGTCGTCCTTGACGACTTGGATTCCCGCCTTTTTCGCTACTGTCTGAGTCGGGCTCACCCACGTGCTGTCTGATATGGCAAAGATAATGCCAGCATCCAACCACTTTAGCACTTCCTTCTTCACCACTTCCCTCATGTTCGGGTTCAACCTCCGCTGAGCATCATGCGCGGGTTTGATAGCCAGATCTATTAAAATTTTGTGCATCACAATTGAGGGACTGATTCCCTTCAGATCCGCTATCGTCCATCTAATTGCTTCTTTATTCGCAACCAGCACCGTCATCAAAGAATTTTCCTAGTTCAAAAGATAAGTTAGAAGCTATAATAACATGCAATGTATTATTCTTACCAAGAAAAGCATATTGTAAATGCTTTGGGAGCTCTTTCAGCTCGACTTTCGGTGCTTCCAGCATTGACGGTTTCAACCCGGTATCAATCTTCTCGGGAAGCGGTTCCACCTGAACTGACCATGGTGGACGGTCTCCTCGCACAGCTGCGATCTCCATTTGTTTTTCTTCCTCTTCCAGCAACTTGTCTGTCTCCACCTGTAACCTGTTAAACAATAAAAACGTCTCCGCTGTGCCATCCGAGCTGACGACAGAGTCGTATAGCGGGATGCACTCGTCAATGACATCGGCCATGAAGCACTCGTCATCGACCGGAGAATTATCTCCTCGTGTGAAAACATTAATTCTCAGCTTACGGTTACCGAATGTCATATCAACAGTACCATTTCTGCAATTAATGTTGGCATTTGCGGTAGCCAAAAATGGTCTACCGAGGATAACCGTAGGCTGTTTGGTCCTTTCACCCGAAACATAATCGAGGACAAAAAAGTCAACTGGAAAATAAAAGTCTTCCACCTCAACAATAACATCTGTCAGTATTCCTCGGGGAAGTTTTGGTGTCTGGTCAGCCAAGACAACCGTAGTGGCAGCCGCGCGAAGCAGGCCAAAGTCATACTGATCGTATAGACTTCCCGGGAGAATACCGATGCTAGCTCCAAGATCTAGAAACGCCCGAGTCATTTTAAAATCACCCACTTGAATGGGTGTAATGGGCATTCTCGGATCTTGTAGCTTCGGTGGGAGCGAACCCGAAAGAATTGCACTCACGTTATCAGTAAAATCAATTTGTTTAGGAATCTTATGACTCCTTTTCTGTGTGCACAACTCTTTCAAGTACTTAGCATAGGCGGGAATTTGTTTTATGGCATCTAAAAGAGGGATATTAATTTTTACTTCTTTAAACGTTTCCCACATTTCTTCTTGTTGTGGGCCTCGTTTTGATGCCATATTTGCCTTTGATGGCGCCAACAAAGCATCGGGATATGTAACGGTTTTCACCTTTTCTTTATCCTTAGAGTTGTTGGTGTCATCCTTCAGAACCGATTTGTTGTTTTTAGTTTTACTTTTATTAGATTCATTTAGTTTAATCGGTTCTGGCTCGTCATCACTAATGAGATTTTCATCAATTTCTTCCACCACCCCCTCAACCAATGGTGGTGGAACCCCAACTTTATTATCATACTTTTTACCACTACGTAAAACACTTACCTGGTTGACGTGCTTTTTTGAACTGGAACTGTAGTGGTTCGGGTTTACTGTGGTGTCGCTCGGGAGTTGGCTCGTGTTCTTCTGTAACTTTGCCACATCTGATGCGAGCTGACCAATCTGCTTCATCATTGCCTCTGACGACTTATCTAGTAACTCGAACTGTTGCTTCGTCTCGGTTTTATGATCAGTCATGACTTTCAACAACGCATCCAACTTTGAGTGCACTGACTCATCTGAATTCCCCGAAGACCCTTTCTGTTGATCCTGATTACCCGAAGAATTACCGCCCCGGTTACCGTCTCTGTTATACCCCCGATTCTGATTACTTGAACCCTGCTGATAACCGCTCTGGCGGTAATTACCCTGCGATCTGTTCTGGCTCGATCCATGAAAGTTCGGGTTCAACTACGAAGATGCGTTCCCGTAACGAAAGTTCGGGTGATTCCTCAGGCCCGGGTGATATGTGTTCGAATTGAACCCTTGGCCTTTGGAATCCCCGTAAGTATAATTAACTTCCTCGGTGTCATCCTCCACATCATCATAATACTCGGGGCAATTTTCTGCCTTATGCCCGATTTCACCACAATCTTCACAAACTGGGAATTTAACAGCAACTTTCCCGACCTCTTTTTTCTTACCCTTTTTCAACTCAGCCAATTCAAGTTCCAACTCAGTAATTCTTTCAGACTCACTCGCAACTGACTTAACTGACCTTGATGAATTACCCCGTCTTCGTCTTTCAGCTGCTGCTTCAGATTTCGAATCTTCACACATAAACTCTAGAAAATCCCAATCATCTTCCTCAGGCTGATTCAGAAACAGACCATTACACGAGGCCATAAGATGCTTTCGGTCCTCGTATGTTAACCTATCAACAAAGCACTTTTCTAGTTCCCACAATTTGATTTGGTGATGTGGGCATTTCCTGATCACGTCCTTATACCTGGTAAAGGCTTCATGAAATAACTCACCAGAGAACTGTGAAAAGTTGCGAATGTATGAACGGGCCTCGATAGTCTTCGACTGTGAATAAAACTCGTTTAGAAACACCTGCTGCATCTCAGCCCAATTTCTGATACTGTGCATCGGTAGTGAATTAAACCAGAGTTTTGCTTTATATTTTAGAGAAAACTGGAATAATCGCAACCGGACTTCATCCTGATCAAATGTACCATCACCAATAGACCCGCAAATAGCCGAAAAACCGGTCAAGTGCGAATACGGGTCTTCCGAAGCCAACCCGTGGAAATGAGGAACGATGTTAATGTAAGATGGCCGGGACTTGAAAGTTGGCTGTCCCTGCACTCGTTCCTGTGGGACCAACGTGGATGCTCCGTCCGAGATAGCCAGTCTGAACCGACTGTTAACACCGTGAACCGGAGCCATATAATTCCTCCTAAGCCCCCCGGGGTTTACCAAACCCCCCGGTTAACCGGAATACCACGAACTCTTTCGGGTCGTTCCGCCCGATTCACCCTGTCTCGACCCCTTCCGTTTCTGTTAACTGGTTCAGCCCGTCTTTGATTAACCGGCTCTTTTACCTCTTCATCCCGATTACCATAACCCACATCTTCCTGCTCAAAACCTTTGTTCTCGGACTCAACAGCCTGATTATTTCTAACCCATCTGTCTACCTCATTATCGATCTCTAAACCTTCGTTTCCATTATTATTTCCCCCTTCGTCTTCCTCTTCTATCGGAACACTCGGTAGAACATCATCGATATTTATCCGAACTCGGCGGTTGGGGTTATTATTTGGAGCGGATGGTCCGGCTTGGTCAAAGTTGAGGTTTAGGTTTCGTCTTGGGTTTTGGTTTCGGGTTCTGCAAGCACGAGCTGAGTGATTTTGGTCATTTTGGTTATTGAAGTCTGGTGGGTCAGGTATGTTGTCTGGGTGAAACGCCTTAGTTTGTGGGAGTGGGCCTTGGTTATTGTTCTGGTTCTGGTTTTCGTTCTGGTTCTGGTCTTCCATATCGGAATTTATGTTTTGTACTCGGTTCTGTCGAGCTTACTTCTCGATTTCGGGCTTGTAAATTAACGGAGACTGTCGGCCCGAATGACGGGTGTGCATAAACCTGTAATCTGCACAACTAACACAACCCGCGTAAAATACAGAAAAAAATAAAAAAAAAACAAAAATAAAATTAAAAATTAAAAAAAAACTAAACTAAAATAAACAAAGAAATCAAATAACACGAAAAACACTAAGCGCACTAACTCCCGGCAACAGCGCCATTTTGATGACCGTCGTTTGAGTCAATCAAAAACCTAATTATTCTAAATAGTTAGAGCAAGTAGGGTATCGTATCACAAGGAGTATGTGGTCAATGTATTCGTGTAATAGGTTTCTAATTATGAAGTGACTGATTTTTAGTGCTGATCACACAAGCAATTTTAGTAAAAGTAGAGAACTAAGCAACGAACAAATAAACGAGTTGTAAGCAGTTAACAAAGCAAATCACACCCGGGAATTCAAGTAAGCAACCAACAGTATCTCATGCAACCTAACAGATTAATTATTAACGATTAACTGAAAACTGATCAATCAGACAAAACCTTAGACATCAACAATTACTTTACACACGGCACTGGTTATCAAACAGTCCTTGCCAGTGTGACTCAGTTAAGGGCAATTGTATGTTTTATCGTATTCAATCTAACCAAATAGTTATACGAATAATTATCTAGCAACTGGTAACAGATCGTTCAGACCAACGTAAACCTAAACCGACCGAACACACAGAAATACCAAACATCAATAATCATATATCAATCATCAATAACAATACACAAGTGTTCTAAATCACAAGAGAAAAACTGTAAAAGGTTACAAACTATACATCCCGGGTGCGATTCTAGGAGATTAGCCTAGTCTTTACATCATTGAATCTTCGATATGGATGATAGGAATCATATGTAGGGTCTTGGCACGAGCTAGGATAGTTAAAATCGCCTTCTTGGACTGCTGGAATCGCCTCTTGGTCGTCAAAACAGAGTTAGGGTTATTTAGCATGAAAAATATTATTTAACCCTAAATTTCCCGTCTGAGCACCCCATCGCGATACGCGATGGGGTCTTCAATGGTCCATCCAATATCGCGATGGACCAGGAAATTCAACGATCATTTTAAACCTATAGCGATACGGTATGGGCCTTTAGCCAAGCCCATCGCGTATCTCGATGGGCCGTATCATCTGCAAACTTGATACTTTGTCACGTTTCGCGTGCTGGACATCCCGGGTCTTCAGACCATGTCACTACAGGTCCAACTTATGCACTTTAACATCTGTGACCTGAAATCCAATAATACACGTATGAAGTATCGAAAGTTCTAGAATAAACAGTTAAAACTAAACAATAAACAAACTAAAACATATACAAATTAACCGACCATCAAACATCAACATTTTTAATGATACGAATTCCATCTCGAACACCAACATCTTCGTCGTCGTCATCCCCTTAGATTCAATCAACTAATAATATAATACAGTCATAATAATACTTTCTGATAAGTTCATGTAATACATTTCAGGATATAAAATCTTCATATTCATCTTATTCTGTAAATTTAAATTTTACAAAATAAGTTATCCTTTCAAATCTAATTTTATATTTACTTGGATTAAATTTTAAAAAGAGGTTATATCAAATTTCGAATACTGTAATTTAGGTACGTTGGTTAGTAATACGTTTTTAAGATTCCTATCTTATATTTTGTTAATTCTTAATATCATGAATAAATGTAATAAAAGTTTTTTTAGATTGATTATTATGTTTCTAAATTAAATTAAATATTTTTGAAATTTAAAAATCACATTAACTGAAAACTTCAATATCATTTTGTACGTAAACTTTTATAAATAAATCTATAATTGAACTTTTGTTTTTCATTAGTTATTTAAGTAATAGCTTGATTTGAAAATTCATTTGTTTGATCCATTTATTATTTTACTAGATTGAGGCCCGTGTATTATACGTGTAATTGATGAATATTGTAACTTTAACCATTAAGTGAATTACAGTCAACAAAATGATCATATATTTGTTAATACAGTTACAATTTATATGAAAATTACAGAAATTACATAACTAAGATAACACAAATATGTTACAAATAAGTAGTCCCTCCGTCTCATTAGAAGTGCCATGGTTTGAAAAATACAAAGTTTAAGATAGATTGAATGACTACTTTTCTTGCTTACCAAATGACAATAATGCCTTTGGAAATTGGGTCCATCAATATTGGTTATTAATGTTAATCATGTGTCCTTTTTAAGGGTAAATTTGAAAATTGACTAATAAATTTTGAAATTGGACATTTGTAATGGGATAAACAAAAAAAGAAACATTGACACTTTTAATGGAACGGATGGAGTAAAACCTTCATTGTACACTACATTTGTGATTGTATTGGTTGATATACATTGTTTATCAATAATCGAAATCTTTAGTCTATGTTTGCTTGTAACTCTTATAAGGTAACATATATGCCTGTGAGACAAATAAGGTTATTCAAGTACATACCACGACTCTAGATAAATTATAATATATATCCATAAAACTAACAAAAAAAATATTCATACACATAAAATAGCATACATTTTGATTAGTTAATATACATGATGCCATTTGAGATCATTTGCTCATGTTTATCCAAAAAAGATGATTATCCCAAAAAATAGATTACCTGAACTTTGAGATATAATCATTATTAGAATATGAAATTGATTGATCATGATAAATTATTTGTTGTTATTAATATTCTGCATATGACAAATTTTAATTAATTTTATATATTAAAATTAAAAATTGTATAATTAAGAAACATATAAAACCCAAAATTTAAATATAACAAAATGATTTGTTTCATTTCATATGAATGGAAAATGACAAAGACATACTAACCTTAAAGCCATGTTCAAATAACACTAAATTTTCTTTAAAAAATTGTGTATAGCTTTATTATTTTGAATATAAACTATAATACACTTTAATTATGTACTACCCAGCAGGTTACACTAACATAACCTCAAATCATTGTATTTGTCTAACATTAAAATTACTAAGTACTATATTATTGAAATGATTTGAATGAATAACTGATGAAAACGATATTCTAGGTTTTCATATCCTAAATGATTTTTGGAAAGCGAAAATAGTGGAAAGGGATTGAAATAGATTTTTTTGTTTACAAATTTGAATGCTTTTAATTAAGTAATTTGTCTTATAAGGCATATTAAATTTAATATATTTGAATGTATAAAAAAAGTATAAATCAAGTCATAAAATATATGTTTCTGGAGCTTTTTGTCTTGAGTTATGATAGAAAATATTGAAAACTAAATATTGATCTTCTTCTTGCTAACATTTTATACTGCACAAAAAAGTCATATAAATAAATGATAGAAAGTTCATATAGTAAATCATTATTCATATGGATTATAATTATAATATTCAACTTCAATGATTTAATGCTAAACACCGAGATATATATAAAATGTATTCTTCATGTATGCAATATTTAAATAAAATAGTTGGAGAAAATTAAGAAAATACACATTTTCCTGAGTTCAAATATATATGAGAAAATTTTAAATCCAAATTTGAAACAAATCTTATATAAAAAATTATGCATTGCTGCTCAAATCCTAGTTTATAAACAAGTTATAGTTTACCTTGATTTTAATTACCTGTGATTTTAAAATTTTATTCTAATAGGTCTGCAACTTCAATTTTGATATTTTCTTATTTTATTATCTTTCAACATTAATGTTAATGAATGAATCGAATAGGATTTACAGTCAAGAAAAATAAACTTCAATTCATATATTGAAATGACTCAAAATATAAGGATCAATATTGAAATGTTGGAAAAAAAGGAAGAAAGCTATAAGAATGACAAGTGGCAAAAATGGGTAGTTATTTATTAGAATAGATAGATTTGATCCATGGATATAATTGGAAATAATGAAAGAAGATTTTAGGAGGGAAAAATATGTTAAGAATGAATATGGACTTGACACATCATTATCATTATACTCTATTATTAGTAAAGTAGGATATCAGAACACCTTCTAAAATTATATGTCACCATACAATAGTTAACATATGTATAATTTTTAGAATCCATCATTTCGAAAAACAAATCACTTAAAAACCAAAAACAAAAATTGTACAATTTTTAGAATCCTTCTTTCCAAAAGGCATATCACTTAAAAACCAAAATAAAAAATTAGAAGTTTACTCTTCCGGAAACTGTTTGCTATCTTCTTGTCTTCCTATTTTGAAGAAAATTTATTTCATAATGCCTAATTTCCAAATATAAATTCAAGACATAGAATGTTGTAAGGCCCCGTTACCGGTGCCTCACTTTTGACGTTGGATTTACTCATGAACATAGTTCAAAATATCAGAGTTAACTAAAACTTTCGCGGAATAACATAAAACATCAACAGTCGTTACAAACATTCATAACTTGTCTTTAAAACATAACTTAAAACATGTCTTTTAGTTCAACATTAACAAGTAAATCTTCAGATGCCAGCTTCTTTATTCATCCGCCATGTGTCCCCCCCCCCCCTTCAAGCTAGCTGTCTCATCCTACTCACCTGCGTGCATACTAAAAGTCAGCTATGCTGAGTGAGTTCTAGTTAATCACATAACTTACTTTTCATATACATATACGTGCCCGAAGGTAGGCATTACATACATAGCCTGTACTTCATTCATCCATACACATTTACAGCTATCCTTACATTATAAAGGGCATTTCACCCTACATACCTCGGATATTATTAGGGTCCGGTACCCTCCATCTTCAGATATTATTAGGGTCCGGTACCCTCCATCGTCGGATATTATAAGGGTCCGGTCACCCTTTCTTCCATACCTTCATACCATACCTTTCTATATACAAAATTGTAAGTTTCGTACATACTTACATAATTCATTCACCATATGTATTCATGCATACATGTTATCTTACATTATACATATCAATCATATCTCTAACTACCACTTGACGGTACATGTAATATCCGAAGATCGTTCACGCACCCTAAAGCAATCGTCATACATAAATCATACAAGGCATACACTTATCACTTAAGGTATGTGTATTAACTATCACATCGAGTATACACACAGCCCCGAAAACATAACAAGGAATTGGGGCAAGAAACTCACCTGGATTCTGTTCCTTTCTTCGTTTATCGTAATTCCTTTCTTTAACTATGCTCTGGTAACTGTATATAGGTTACACGTATCAATACTCATCTGATCTAATCTAATGGTCTAGTGTTAGTTTTCTTTTATTCATTTTAAGATTCTAGTATTATGTCCTTTTTGGCTTATACCATACTTGCCATTAGATGTATACACGTATGCATGTACGGTTCACCATGTACTTGAGTCTCGATGTATCCGAGCTTAAAAGTAGGCAACTTGAAGTAAGCGAACTTAAGTGTTCGGAGAACTTATCTTGGCGAACTTATCATTAGGTGAATTTGGCATTAAACGAATTTAATCCTTAAGCGAACTTAGTTTTAGGCGAACTTGGCTTGGCGAAGTTGTGCAGCGAGCTCAGCTGCAGGCGAAGTTGCCCAGCCGCAGCCACTGTTCGCTCTTAACCCCCCCATAATCACCTTCGTTTCAACGTGAAATTATTGAATATGGTATTAACCAAACCCGTGATCATTCCCATGGTCTTTTTCGGGTAAAACTTGGCCCGGAAAAACATAAAGTTTGGACCTTTAAGCCTAAAAACATTCTATACTAGATCTACGGTTTATCTTAGACGAGTCCTTTATGTTCGCGGGTTCATTAGGTTCGTTTTAACATCAATTTTACAACTTTACGTTTCATTTAGACCCGATTTATCATAGTTTCAAGTTTCGTGGCTAACCGTTTATAAAAACGTAAACTTTAAGATCAAGAACATACCTTTAGTGCTCGTTTGGATCTCGTTTAACTTGTTTATGAACTCTAGATCTTGTATATAGCTCGTGTAATAAAGATCTAATACAAGATAACGTCTGTTTGGCCTCAAACCTCTCTCGCCACTCTCGGCCGTAAATATGGTGTAGGTGTATGTGTGTGTTTTTGAGTGTGTAGGCAAATATGGAAATGTGGAATGAGGATTAGGGTTTTAGGATGGTTTAAGGAGGTATTTATATCCCTTAAAGCCCATGGACCTAAGGCCCATTACCCTTTAATCCACCATAATTAATCCAAGTCCAAGATCTTTTCTTTATTAGACACTAGCTAATATTATTTAACGCTTGACAACTTAACGCAATCTTCCTTTATTTAATATTATAATATTTAGGATGTTACAAATGTATAATTTATTCTAGATTAAATTCTCTCTTGAGCCCACGAGCATTATCTTAGGCCATGGGGTATACTCTAACCCCAACATAGGTTAAACTGACATGGAATTTTAAAGAGAGATTACACCATTCTCCATTTGTGTTAAATTTGTTAAAAAGGGGCATTGGATTATGTTTTTAACGGGTTAAAATGCAAAGAACAATATATTAAATTAACAATTAATAGGGGTGAGATGAAGAAAAAAGATTAAGTCATTTCCTTTGGGTGAGATGGAGTGAAAAAGAGAAAAATGAGTGATGTTGTGCTTATGTAGAGTTAAGATGAGTTAGAGTATACCCCATGACCTTATCTAACTATACAATTAAACCAATAGATTTTAACTCAAATGGGCTCTTCCTATTGGTTTTTTCTAAAACTTTCCATGTATATATAGCACTTATCTAATTTTCATGTGAATAAAATAAATCTAAAATAAAATTAAATAATAAACAATCAATTATATTAAATGATTATTAATTATTAATTTCTATTATTTATAATAATTATATTAGGATGCATTCATTATTCATTATATCGTATTCTAACCAAAAAATATAAATCAATTATACCCTCTTTCACGCCTCCATTCTATTCCACTAATGAAGTCGTTCACCAGCCGACAATTTGACCGTCGACCATCGATGAAGCCGTTCACCAGCCGAACGTTTAATATACAGAAATTCGGCCATCCCTTGACTGTGTTCACAAACCATCAATGTTACTACCAGTCATTTAAAGAATCAGGTTTGATTTTGTGCATGTTGATTTAAATGAAACTATATTCTTTTTTTGTGATGTGATTTCATACAAAAATTTCGGTTGCCCACCAGGTTTAATTTGTTTTAGATAATTAATTGATATTTCATCCATGGGATTCAATATAGAACAACCTAACCCTATTTTACAAATTTAAATTTATATTTTTTAATACACAGATTCAATATATTTGACCGATTGACTAATTTAATAATATAACCATTGGAATATAAATTGAAATCCGTAATCAATTTCTCTATATTAGGAACAAATCCACCTTAGGATTAAGGATTTCTTTGATTACGGAACTACATAATTATAAGCAATTATGTTATTATACGTGGTTACGAATTGCTTTGATTACGGATTAACATAATCATTAAATCAACCATATGATTAAGGATTTAAATATGTCATAATGATTCTAATTTTAGATATATGGTAATTGATAATTATGACCAGTTACCACATCTTATATGAATTACACAATTATTTAATTGCTGATTAATTATATTAATGGTAAATAATAAAAATAATAGAAATTATTAAGTCGTGTTTGAACATATCACTAACTTTATGCTATAGGTTCAAATATGGTGTAGATTTAAACATATCAATTTTAATTATATTGTAATTATAATATAATAATATAGTTAAGGATTTAAATATATCATAATTATCGAATCAACCATATGATTAATGATTTAAATATATCATAATTGATTATAATTTTGGATATACGGTAACTGATAATCAATTTTAGATATACAGAATTAATGAATTGATGATTATAATATTAATGTTAATAAATAAATTAGTAAGTTATTTTTGAACATTAAACAAAACAATTTTAATTATTTTGTATTTATAATCTAATTTAACAACTTTACATTCAAGTAATTCAAAATTTGAAAATTCCTAATGCAGATTTCCTAATTTTTTACATAATTTATGCTAATTCAAAATCCCTAATTTTATGTTTTTAATTAATTACATTTATACCTTCCTTCTTTATTTAACTATCCAAAAATTCAATCATTCACTATTTATGTATAAATACCCTGACATTCACACAAGAATTGTTACACCATCATACCAAATTTAACAAACACGAATTTGATTCTTTGTAAGGTTTAAATTATTTGGTCGTGCTTATATAAATCATTTTTTTACTTGTTGGTTAAAAGTATTATTGTTCATAAATTAATATTTTGTTTATTTTTATTTTTTCTATTTTTATTTTTCACAACTAGGAAGATGGAGCCAAAAAACATCACAATGTTGAACCAATTGGATGTGCTTAACAATGACTGTGTCCTCAAGGTTCGTATTTTCACCTTATCTTCTATTACTACCAACCTTTTTAACACGTCCAAAATTTTTATTATTAGCGTTTATCGGTTCAATTTGCACGTGATAATGGACTGGATGTTGGAACGGATTTGGTTCTAATAAATCCAACTGTTTCATATGTTTTAACGGAGATATGGATCGAAAGAAATGGTGGCAGAACCCGCTTCCGAGTGCATCATTGGCTACATTTTATTCTTGATAATGGTATTCACATTGGTAGTCGGTGTGTTTTCGAGTACAATCGAAACACACATTCATTGATACTTTATGGTATTCAATGATCAATCCATAGATTTCTGTTTACATTCCTCTATAAAGTGTGTTTTGCAAGTTGAAAACATTCACTTTTGTTTCTTTTGCATTTTGGTTATCCCGTTTAATGTATTTGTAATCACTAAACCGTAACATGTTTATCCTAGGGTGTACTTTTAATTTTTGGATGTTAAACTTTGTAATCTGAAATTACAATCTAATTATGTGTGTTTTTTCATAGTTACTCTTATTTTGTATTTACTTATTTTTTACACCTAAATGTTGTTTCATATAACGTGAACATCAAATGCATTTATTCATTCTTGTAGTAGATATTGTTATGTATCATTATCTTATGTATCATTAATCTATTAAATTATTTTATGCCTTACTATTCAACCTTGTATCTTAGTTAGATTAATTTAACTCTATTACAAGTTGTTACTTCCAATTCTTTGACGGTTATACTAATTATGTCCTTGACGTTTATTTTTGAAAATGTTATATGTTTCTATATTTGTTTCTACCGATCTATTTGTGGATTCCTTTAATAATAGTACCATTTTTAATTTAATCGAGTAATGTCTAAAGATTTATCATAGAGCACAGATTTTGAGTTTATAATATAAAATAAAAACTTGTAGTTCAATTCCAATGAATTTATCCAAAACATAATCCAGTTGTAGAAACAAACATCTAACCCTATAAATTAGCCCAAACAATATGCATTCGTTATTATATACGCGACTTATATTGTGGCATAATTAATTCTATTCTCCTTTTATATCTCAAATCCCATTAAAGCATTAATATTTTCAAATCTATAAGAAGTAATTTTACCATGACACTTCTATAAATCTGCATTCCGATTGTTATAAGGTACAAGTTATGTTGTTGTTATCACAAATTTTATATTACGTAATATGTTAAATAACTATATGATTGTTAACAAAAAAAGGTTATTCATAATGACCTTTCGTTTTTAAATGTTTTTAAATTAAATCTTAAAACTTTTTTATACGTAAATACATTACTCATACCGATACATCCACTACTCTTATTCGTTTAACATGTAACATTTTAAATGTTTTGTAGATGGATTATCCTGGGTTTTATGTATTTCATGATTCTTCTTTAGAAGTAACGGTAATTCAAACATCTATAATGATATAATTTATTTTTGGAAAACATATTTAAAACATTAGTATTGTTCAATTAACTGATTATTTTTGTATGATTTCTTTTAATTGATAGGCATTACCAACAACGCATGTCTCCAAATATTTCCACATATATTTGATGTTCATCGTGTTCTTATTGAACGTCTATGGGACGAATGGGTTGTTGAAGTTCAGTTAGTTGAAGGTAATTATGTTTTCATATCCGCTTGGTATCTACTAATTAAGGAAACATGCTTTGAATTTGGTAACTATTTGGTATTTTTACCAATGAAACAAAATCGATGGAACTTTATATGTATGCATCAAAAATCACGTATGGATTTTTGGGTTTATGACTCATGTTGTTGACCCAACTTTAAACTATATGATTAGTATACTTTTTAATAAATGGTATATTTTTATTATATTTGTAAATAATTGTTTAATTTGTATTATTTTTTTTAATTCTTTCTCCATAAATGAGTAGGCATTGAGGGATGATCAACTAAAGACATACCATACCTTAAACCAAGATTACAAATGGGTTTTAAGTACTTTTGATGGAATGTCATGGGATATCCTGTTAACAGCTATACCTAATACTAATAAACATGGATTTACTATTGGATGGTATAAGGTTGCTCATCATGTTAACTTAAGAAACGATGATTATATAGTATTTGATACGAAACATTACAATGAGTTAGTATTGCATGTGTTTAGCCTTGATGTGTAACATCTCGAAATTTCTAAGGATAATATTACTTATATTAACTAATATTAGTGGGAAAGTTTACTCGGGTTAGTGGGAGGATAATAAAATAAAGTAGAAGTTAATACGAGTCGGGCTTGTGTTGGGTTAAGTAATATGGGTAATGGACTTGGGTTAAAATGGAAGGAAGATAGACCATGGGCTCAAGCCCATGACCCATCATATAAATACCTTCATGATGCCTAAACCATTCATTTACACATATTCCATACACCATCCAGAACACACACTTAGATCTCTCTCATCCTACTCTCTCTCTCTAGCCAAAACCAAGAAGAAGAAGAAGAAGAAGAAGAAGGAGAATCGGTTTCCAACTCGAGGTAATGATTGTATGATGTTGTATGAACTCAAACCCGTTAGATTGAGTCACAGAACGACGAGCCGACATCGTTAAACCATTAAAGTCATGAGATCTGGGTGGAATCGGGTATAAACCGAACCTAAGATAATCTTAGGGGTCACCCTAGCTCAGATCTGGATCGAAAGGGATGAAAAACGGTGAAAACGGTGCTGGAATATGTTTTTCCGGCCACCGCCCGTTTTTCCGGCAAGTGCGGCGCCGGAAAGGCGGAGCCGGAGGTCAAGTCACATCAAGGAATGTTCTGATGTGACATCTGATATCAAAAGAACCCTAACCCTAATTCGTTACGAAACATTAACGTGCTAGTCTCATTTGTTAAGCAATTCGCGTGTTAATTCATTATGATGATTCGTTAAAGAAAAACAACGAACTAGCCTCAATTCGTTATGCAGTTCGTTATGATCATTCGTTAAGGTGGGATAACGAACTAGAGGTAGTTCATTAAGGGAATGAATGACGAACTAAGTCCAATTCGCTAAGCAGTCCGTTAAGAGAGAACTGACAAATGAATCCCATTTCGTTAAGGGCTCAATTCGTTTAAGGGTTCAGTTTGCTATGGAATTCAATTCATTAACCAAACCATACGAATGAGGTCCTATTCGTTATGATGACCAGTTCGTTATATAGTCCAATTCGTTAAGGACTGGATAACGAACTAGAAGTTTGGCAAATGACAGAATAGTCCCTAGACTTAGAAAAGAATGAGATAATTACATATTAGCCCTTGGACTTTGATAAATTATGAACGATACCTTTAAAGGTTAACGAGTAACGATTAACTAACCGGTAAAGATTCAATGAAGTAAACCGGCTTAGACGCGTAAGGCTAATTAAGTAGCAATGAGAAGGACTAGAGCGGTACTTAATATTGTATTTATTAAACAGTTATCGCACACAGCTAAAGAGGAAGTAATTAACGGAAGACGTAACCGCGTTCAGGTGAGTTTCTAGCCCCACTTCCTTGTTATGTTTTCTGAGCTGTGTGCATACTCGATGTGATAGTTAATACACTTACCTTAAGTGATAAGTGTATGCCTTGTACGATTTATGTATGATGATGTTAGTATATGAACGATCTTCGGATATTGCATGTACTGCCAGGTGATAGTCAAAGTTATGACTATATAAATAAATTTGATATATGAATGATTGATTGTCGTACGTGAACGATCTTCGGATATTGCGTGTACTGTCAGTTTATAAATAAAGATATAAATGTCATATGTAATATATGAATGATGTATGAGCATTATAAATGAACACTTGTCGGGGCATGAACGATCTTCGGATATTGGACGTGCCGACAAGGGGTATGACTGTTAAACGAAGGATGTGAAGAACGCCTAGCGTGTTCTTATGCTGCAGTGTACTTATTGTACATGTATACAGGTACTTGAATGGTATGTAAGTTCTACGTCATACATAGTAAGTTAGGACGGCAAATCCCTCTAACTTCCGTTGGACATAGACTTGGCATGTGGTGGCGTAGTTAAGGACTGCGGGCCTTATACGTGTTATATATGTTAGATGGGAACGTAGTTGAGGACTGCGGGCCTTATATGTGATATTGATGATAGATGTGAACGTAGATAAGGAAGGTGGGCCTTATACGTATTATAGATAATGGACGTCAACGTAGATAAGGACTGTGGACCTTATACGTATTGTAGATAGTCCCAACATAGGTAAGGACTGCGGGCCTTTTACGTGTTCACGACCTTGAGTACAGGTATAGACGGCGGACAATGAACGTACTCTCGGTAGACTGAGGATAGTGATTGTAGATATGTATGTATGTATGTATGTATGTATGGTAGTAGGGTAATTGATTAAGTATGGATACGTATCTTCGGATATGTATGTATGTACGATATACGTATGTGTTGTATGTCCCCTGATTAACTAGAACTCACTCAGCGTAGCTGACTTTTAGTATGCACGCAGGTGATCAGGCTGAAGAGTTAGCATGAGGATGACACTTGGCATGGATTGAATGGCTGGCATATGAAGATGGAAGAAATGATGTTTTAATAAGACGATTTATGTTATGGTTTTAAGGAAAAGACAAAATGCTTTGTAACGAATGATTGAAGTTAACGTTTCCGCGAAAGTTTTTAATTAACTCTGATTTATAGAACTGTGTTTTTGAGTAAATCCAACGTTAGATGTGAGGCACCGGTAACGGGGCCTTACAAGTTGGTATCAGAGCAACGTTCGAGAGATTTAAGCATCCTACATGCTTAGACTCGAATTGAGAATGTGATTTACGTAAGAAAAGAAAGAAGATGCCAGTTCAAGATAGCCATGTGTCACTCAAGTAAGCTCAGTAACGGTAAAGTATATAGTTAAATAATGAATAATAATGTTAGCTTAATTGCTAAAGGGAGGATATATGCAGGTAGGGATAGGATTTCCTGATTGTTTATATGATTAACTGTTAAAAAGTAGAAACTAGCACAAATGAAATCACGAAGGGAAGTATGCAGAACCTGAGGAGTAATGCAAATAGTTAATTACACTTGATCAACGTCATTAGCTACTTACTTTACGAATCATATGCTAAATAATTCCTAGAGTGATGACGTTTGTGTTTTCCTCTTCCAAGATACCAATGGCAGAAGTAGGATAGAATGTTGGCACTGGAGGTCGCACTGGGCGTCAAGGTAGGCCTCGTATGGTCCGACAACCTTCGGTAGAAACAGCTTCCAACACCGGAGAAGAAGGAAGCGCAGCTGGAGGAAATCCGGGTAACAACTAAGGAAAACAACTTGACCCTGCTATTCTAGATGCCATTGCCCAAGCTGTGGCAACTGCCATGAAGGATCGGAATCCTAAGAAATCTGTTGAATGTCCTGCAAGAACTGCTGTGAGATCAAGGGAGAATGGTAGAAAGGATGATGGGGGGGGAGAAGGGTGACTTGAGCGAAGGCCAATCTGTGAAGGTTGATGATGAAAAGAGAGGCCGAGGTGGGTGTAACTACAAGTCCTTCAAAGGATGTGACCCGCCAAAGCTGACTGGTCTGGGAGACGCAATCGCTACTCTCCAATGGATAACCGCAATGGACAAGATTATTCGAATTAGCGAGTGTCGTCCCGACCAAGAAGTGGGTTATGCCACTCAGTCATTTGAAGATAAGGCTATGTACTGGTGGGAAACTGTGGAACAAAGGAAGACCCGAGAAGAGATTGAGGGAATGAGATGAAAGGACCTGAAGGAGTTAGTGATGAAAAGGTTATGTGTTGATGCTGAGGTTGAGAGGACCGAGATGAAGTTTTTGAATCTGAAGGCGGGGAAGATGACACACCGCGAGTTTACTACTGAATTCAACCGACTGTCTAGGTTGGTGCCTGATATGGTTGACAATGAGGCTAAGAGAATCAAATGTTATGCGAGGAGATTGCCCCAAAAAGTCGACATGTTAGTCAGGGCAAATAAACCTGCTACTTTTGACTCGGCTGTCGAGCTTGCAAAAGTGGTTTATGCTGACCTGGCTGAGGACGATGTGGTGGTGGAGGAAAAGAAGGAAAAGAAATGGGCTACCTCTGCTAAGCGGTCTGGAGAAATGGTGACAACAACTGATGAAAGGAAGACTAAGGTTGGAAACAAGGATGCATTTAAGACGTGTGGGCAAGTGCACCAGGGAGAATGCAAGATTGGGACAGACATGTGCTATCGGTGTGGGAAGAGTGGGCATTACTCTCGAGAATTCCCTGATCGTCCGAAGTGCTTCAAATGCGGAAAATCTGACCATATGGCTAGGGATTGCAAGGAATCAGAGGCGGGAGGTGCGAAGGGGGTAAGGACTTAGGGCAACTGCATGGAGGAGCACTCGACGAAGGAATAATTGCTAATGTAATAGCTTTATTAAGTTTAAATTTATGTTTGATCTATGAATGACTTGACGCGTGTTTTTATGTAGTTATTTTAATGCTTAGACCAGTGTTATTGATTATGATATGAATTGTCTTGAATGCATGTTGGTTATGATAAATAGTTGTGTTGTGTTAGAGCGTCATCTTAGGCGTTAGCATTATTGTATAAAACAAGGTTCCTCGGGAAGACGAGACGAGACTTGAGACATCGATAGCCTAATGGACAAGCTACCTTAATAGCTAAAACACATGATTACCACTCGATGAATTCAAGTCAGGAGTAAGGAGGATAACCCAAAAAGCAAAGGCGATCCAATAGAGTGTGGGAACATAGGGAGTTTTCCTATTACAAGGAATAAGTTAGGTTTCGGGGACAAAACCTCTTTAAGGAGGGAAGACTTGTAACAGCCCTAAATTTCTAAGAATAATATTAATTATATAAACTAATATTAGTGGGAAAGTTTACTCGGGTTAGTGGGAAGATAATAAAATAAAGTAGGAGTTAATACGAGTCGGGCTTGTGTTGGGTTAAGTAATATGGGTAATAGACTTGGGTTAAAATGGAAGGAAAATAAACCATGGGCTCAAGCCCATGACCCATCATATAAATACCTTCATGATGCCTAAACCATTCATTTACACATATTCCAACGCCACCCAAAATACACACTTAGCTCTCTCTCATCCTACTCTCTCTCTCTCTAGCCGAAACCAATAAGAAGAAAGAGAATCGGTTTCCGACCCGAGGTAATGATAGTATGATGTTTTATGAACTCAAACCCTTTAGATTGAGTCACGGAACGACGAGCCGACACCGCTAAACCATTAAAGTCACGAGATTCGGGTGGAATCGGGTATAAACCGAACCTAAAATGAGCTTAGGGGTCACCCTAGCTTAGATCTGGATCGAACAGGACGAAAAACGATGAAAAAGGTGCGGGAATACGTTTTTCTGGACACCGCCTGTTTTTCCGGCAAGTACGGCGCGGAAATGCGGCGCCGGAGGTCAAGTCACATCAAGGAATGTTCTGATGTGACATCTGACATCTGACGAACTTTAACCCTAATTCGTTACGGAACATTAACGAACTAGTCTCGTTCATTAAGCAATTCACGTGTTAATTCGTTATGATAATTCATTAAGGAAAAACAACGAACTAGCCTTGATTCGTTATGTAGTTCGTTATGATCATTCGTTAAGGTGGGATAACGAACTAGAGGTAGTTCGTTAAGGGAATGAATGACGAACTAAGTCCAATTCGTTAAGCAGTCCGTTAAGAGAGAACTGACGAATGAATCCCAGTTTGTTAAGGGTTCAATTCGTTAACCAAACCATACGAATGAGGTCCAATTCGTTATGATGACCAGTTCGTTATATAGTCCAGTTCGTTAAGGACTGGATAACGAACTAGAAGTTTGGCAGAATGACAGAATAGTCCCTGGACTTAGAAAAGAATGAGATAATTACATATTAGCCCTTGGACTTTGATAAATTATGAACGATACCTTTAAAGGTTAACGAGTAAGGATTAACTAACCGGTAAAGATTCAATGAAGTAAAACCAGCTTAGACGCGTAAGGCTAATTAAGTAGCAATGAGAAGGACTAGAGCGGTAATTAATATTGTATTTATTAAACAGTTAGCCGCACATAGCTAAAGAGGAAGTAATTAACGGAAGATGTAACCGCATTTAGGTGAGTTTCTAGCCCCACTTCCTTGTTATGTTTTCGGGGATGTGTGTGCATACTCGATGTGATAGTTAATACACTTACCTTAAGTGGTAAGTGTATGCCTTGTACGATTTATGTATGATGATGTTAGTACATGAACGATCTTCGGATATTGCATGTACTGCCAGGTGATAGTCAAAGATATGACTATATAAATAAATTTGATATATGAATGATTGATTGTCGTACATGAACGATCTTCGGATATTGCGCGTACTGTCAGTTTATAAGTAAAGATATAAATGTCATATGTAATATATGGAGGATGTATGAGCATTATAAATGAACACTTGTTGGGGCGTGAACGATCTTCGGATATTGCACGTACCTAAAAGGGGTATGAGTGTTAAACGAAGGATGTAAAGAACGCCTAGCGTGTTCTTATGCTATAGTGTACTTGTTGTACATTTATACAGGTACTTGAATGGTATGTAAGTTCTACGTCATACATAGTAAGTTAGGACGGCAAATCCCTCTAACTTCCGTTGGACATAGACTTGGCATGTGGTGGCGTATTTAAGGACTGCGGGCCTTATACGTGTTATAGATGTTAGATGGGAACATAGTTGAGGACTGCGGGCCTTATACGTAATATTGATGAAAGATGTGAACGTAGATAAGGACGGTGGGCCTTATACGTATTATAGATAATGGACGTCAACGTAGATAAGGACTGTGGATCTTATACGTATTGTAGATAGTCCCAGCATAGGAAAGGACTGTGGACCTTATACGTGCGTATTTGGGTTGTGGTAGCATATGGGAGGACTGCGGACTTCGTACGTGCTATGGTTTAGGTTGCAACATAGGGAAGGACTGAGGACCTTGTACGTGTTGTTAATATAGGATGGTATAGGGAAGGACTGCGGACCTTGCACGTACCATAATTGGTGAACATAGGTAAGGATTGCGGACCTTTTACGTGTTCACGACCTTGAGTACAGGTATAGACGGCAGACTATGAACGTACTTTCGGTAGACTAAGGATAGTGATTGTAGATATGTATGTATGTATGGTAGTAGGTTAATTGATTAAGTATGGGTACGTATCTTCGGATATGTATGTATGTATGTATGTATGATATACGTATGTGTTGTATGTCGCCTGATTAACTAGAACTCACTCAGCGTAGCTGACTTTTAGTATGCACGCAGGTGATCAGGCTGAAGAGTTAGCATAAGGATGACACGTTGCATGGATTGAACGGCTGGATTTGAAGATGGAAGAAATGATGTATTAATATGATGATTTATGTTATGGTTTTAAGGAAAGTATTAAATGTTTTCTAACGAATGATTGAAGTTAACGTTTCCGCGAAAGTTTTTAATTAACTCTGATTTGTAGAACTGTGTTTATGAGTAAATCCAACGTCAGATGTGAGGCACTGGTAACGGGGCCTTACATGATGGTATTGAGCGCATAAACTTTGGTGTTGATAATGTGTATGCTAAAGCATCCTTAGATCCAATGTCACATAATATTGAATCATGGCCATCAAACAACGTCCAACTCAAAGTCAAGGATAAGCACGTACAACTAGTTTTGATAATATTGGAATGGTTTGTGTTCCTTATTGATTTTATTTTGTTTACAAATACATGCTACACATGAATATATTAGATGCCTTAAATATGACATTTGTATTTCGTAAATGACAAGGATTAAAATTTTGCAAAATTCTCCTATGGCACCAGTTATTCCTTTATACGATTATGGTGATGATGAATAATAATGTTCCATACAAATTTGTGTTTCATGCTTTTCATTTGGTATTGGATTGTTATTCAAAGGCACCTTTATTTTTGGTATTTGCGTACGTTAATTATTACTCTTCTCATAATATAAACTACCTCAACTTGGTATTCTCGGTTAATCAAATGATATATATAACTTAAGGCATTAAACCGCTTTTTTTAAATACGGACTGCCGTAATGATTAATATTATTTTAATTGTAGGCATACAATTTGAATTATATGTTTTTTACTAGCATATAATGTTTAGTAGGATATAAACCCGTGTTACACATGTTTGGAATAACATACGAACAAACATCATAAGTTTTAGACCTATTGAAGCAACACAAATACGCTTCCCGGATTTTCGGACCAAAATTTTAATCATTTACATTGTCTACATATTAAAGCTTGAAAGTACAATAACTTAGTGTACTCCCAACCACAAAAAAAACATCAACAAAACACTTACACATGTTCTTTCATATTAAACAAACATCCACTTCTTCAAACTTTCTACCAAAATATACTTATATTGCTTCATCACATGAAAATATAAAAAAAACAATAACAACCTAATATCATAGACCATTTACAAGATCATCAAACATCCTAACATCCCCCTATATAATAAAAGAACAACCTTTTAAAACACGTGTCTGCCAAATGCTAACTTTGCTACCGTGTTCGTCACTTTGGTTATCCACGTTCTCCCACTTTACATAGCTTCCTTCCTATGGAAGCTTCACCCTTAAAAACACTCACTTTCTTCTGTAAAATCCTTAAATTGAATTTGAAAGCCTGCTACATATGTTTCCCCTCCTCATTTCAATTTCAAAATTTAAAACACAAATCTATACTTCTACCTCTCTCTTGAAATGTATTGAACACTCCTGTTTTTGAGTCCACGATTCTCTAATCTCCGCTTCAACGCTAACATTACACCCAATCTCAAAAAACCCTAATTCAATCGTTTTGTTTCATTGTCGTTCATTTGGTAAATCGAGCAGTTGCGAGGGACTGCGTTGCTGGAGGTGAAGTATGAAAGGCGTTTCGGTTGATAATATAGTGTGGAAATCGTCGGAGAAGGTTAAAAAGGGTATGCCTTTTGGTTTATGTTCTTAATTGACACACATTTTTATTGTTATACTCAAAAAAGATATTACTTTAGGTCACGTTTTCCCAAAATTACTGAATTGGGTTATGATTTGTAAATATCTTTGAAATAGATTTCAATTTTAGTTGTAACAAAGGGAAATTATTAGTTAGAGTAACCAGAAACCAAAATACAAAGTAGGAATGCAAAAAAGTTTTCGATAATTCGGTTTTTAGTGGATAAAACATCTTTGCACACATGGGTTTGTATTAATTGGCCAGTTTTCGATAATTTGGTTATCGGTTTTTGGTTAACAACATGTAGGTTGGTTTTATATTATGTGGGTCGTTTTTATATTAGAAAAATTTTAACTAATACGATTTGACTACAAACTAATATTCTTTTTTATTGCCTCTCCTTTTATAAGGGTGCTCTAAACTATTTTTCACTACCAGCTACGTGGGACAAACAAACAATTCAATAATGCCATTGCTTTGATGGAGGTTATTAAAGATTATTAGTTGTTAGCTTTGAGTTTTGTTTTCAATCATATTTTTGTTGGGATTAAATTGGTTAGGATGTCTATATTTGGTATAGTTTAAATCTGCTAATATCTTGGAAAATATTCAGTCACAGCTTTATGTCTTAAATAAAATGAAAACATACTAATCTATGTTCTTAACTTCAAATTTTTGCTTCTCTTCCGTATGGCTACTTAACGACCAACATTTTTAAGTAAAATTATGTATGATATAATTCTTTTAGGTGTAGAGAATGGGTAATTATGGAAAACCATTAATGTGGGGACAAACAATCAGAAGCCATTGGATTATGAGTTCTATTTGCCTAGACAAAAAAAAGGCCACCGGAAACGTACATCACGTTGATTTTTTATTACTTCATATTTTTTATCTTAATACATTTATATATTTCAGAGGTAGATGATTTGTCGTTCAATCTGATTCGACCCGTTAAGAACTGATGTTTTAAAGAGTTATGACTTATATGGATATGGATAGAGCACTAATATGCTTTTTGACCCATATGCATTTTGCAATTGAAAATTGAAACATAAATGCAGTCATAGTAACTGAACTTTTATGCAGCCATTTGGCAATGGAACCTAGGCCTTTTTGGCATTCGTACGCAAGGACATTTAGGTCTTTTTGTGTCTATGACTAATTTGAATATGCAAATAGATTAAAAAGACCAACTCAGTTTGGTCATTTTTGTTTTTAAAGTCTAGCCCAATTTGGTCCATTCGAACGCAAGGAAACGTTAGTTTGACTTTTAGGGGTCAAACATTCATGAATATAGTTTGGTTTGTGAATATTAAAAGAATTGTTGTGATTTTTTAATGTTTATTCTACTTATTTGAATGTTTCCTTAATGTAGGGAAACTTGGTTACAACTGCATTGAAGCCTAGGATGGAAACCTCGGGATGAAGTAAAGTTCAAACATTTGTACATTCGAAGAAAACATTCGTTTTGAAATGGAGTTTTAATGTAGGTAAATAAAATCATATTTTGTATTATGTTTATGATTATTTCTATATAATAGTTGCTTTATCATTGTAAGTTTTTTTTTTAAAAAAACCATATATAGTACACAGGTCTCAAGTTATTCTATTACTTTGCGTTGTAAATTTTCAGTTGATAGTAGTTACGTTTTTATTAAAAGCCAGTAGTTTTAACCAACTAAGTATACATTTTAAAATTGTTGTAACATTGTATTAGGGCATGTCTGATTGTAAAGTTTTTGAAACCTAATTTGGGTTAAATTGTTGGGAATTTAGAGTTTTAACTCTTTTGGTTTGATTATTTGAGTTCATATGTAATATGAGATATGGGGTCAATTTTGGTGTCGAAAACTCTAGCCCTAGCGAATATTAAATCCCGGGTCAATATAAGAAGAGTTATTTTTTTTATTTTAATAGTGTTTGATATGTTTAAAAGAAGCTTGGTGCAACAACACAGTTTTGATGCGGAAGAGAACGTTGCTGCAAATCAGACCTGTCGAAGAAAGTTGTAGGAATGATGAGACAATGTTCTTTCCAAAAAGATGAATAAATAAAAGTACCAAATATCATTTTTTTTCGAGGTTTAATGCGTATCATTTCACACACTTTCCATCTTTTTTGTTTGGCCAATGTATAATGAGGCATAAATGTCACAATTAATGTTAATGGGTGTCATCATTTGGTTATGGAAACTGTAACAATTAATACACTATAAAAAATCTAAATATTATTTGAATTTAAATTCTAAAAAACGATATATTACAGTTGGTTATGAAAAATTTTGCTTTCCATTATCAATATTATAACGTTTATTAGTTTCCAATCTCTACAATCTTCCTATCTTATATGTTTGGCCAAATTATAATTAGACATAAATGTCACAATTAATGATAATGGATTTGCAACAAAATTGAATGCAGATTTCATTGATGGTAATAAAATAATATTAATTATGGATATCACTACAAAAAAATTGGCCTAAGGCAACATTTATTTCACAAAAAAAGTTGCATTAGATCTAGTGCAACCATTTTGTTAGATAGCGCAACTGTTTCTTTCAAATGCAACATCTTTAAAGGATTGCATTTGAAAGAAACAGTTGCATTATCTAACAAAAATGTTGCTTTAAGTCTAATGCAACTTCACATAATGCAGCTTTTTTTGTGAAATAAAGGTTGCCTTATGCCAGTTTTTTGTAGTGGACGGATTAAAAAAACTAATAATTTCAAGATTACATTATGCCATTATTTTTGTAATATTTTTTGTATTTAGGATCTTTGACTATAACAAATTTCGTTTAACAATTTTGGTAAACAGATTATTAACTTAAATAAGAATTTATTATATTCTAATTTAATCAAATCATATAATAAAGTTGAAAGTCATTATTTATAATAATTATTTTTTACGTGTATTCAAATTAATAATTCAAAATTCAAATAAATAAGTTGACTATAATTTATTTATTTATTTGGTTACGAAAACTGTAACAATTAATGCACTATAAAAAATCTAAATATTATTTGAATTTGAATTCTAAAAAAAGATATATTACAGTTGGTTATGAAAAATTTTGGTTTCCATTGTCAATATTATAATTTTTATTAGTTTCCAATCTCCACAATCTTCCTATCTTATATGTTTGACCAGTTTTGTGACATTCGTCAATTTCGGGTTCTATTTGTATTCGTTTATCACGTAAACCGACCCGATTTATATCCCGAACATTTCAAATATATAAAATAGTAGATATTGTGTTACTAAATCATTCCCACGTGTTTAATTTGGAAAAATATTTTTACGGATTCGAAAACACCTTTAAAACGAGCAAATTGCATCAAAAACGAACTTCCGGACGCGTAACGAATCACGCAAGACAAGTTGACCAACCCCACCCCTATGGAGCACCACGTTGCGCGGCCACCAAGGGGCAGGGGGTCGCGCGTGGCAGTTTCAGGTCTGCAAGTATATTTGTTTGTTGTTGTGTGTGGTTTATATCACTTTACCCAATCCAAATTTTCTACCCATTATACCTCTTGCTTATCCTATCAACCTTATGCCCTATTATCAACACCCTTTCATTCATTCATCCTTGCTCTCACTTCATCTTTACTACAAATTCTCTCTCAATTCTTAAGATTCAAAGGTTGTTCTTCATATTCTTAGTAGTTGACTTCTCAAGTCAAACCAACCATAATCTTTCATTCTAACTTGTTCATATAGTCTTACGAACAACTGATTATGGTGGTACAATGATGTGCTAAAAACAGTCAATAAATATTAACTAAATTAAACAAGTAATAAAAACAAGACAAAAGACTCAACTAAACAAAACACCGGCAAGTGAACCGGTCGATTGTACAAAGCTAAGTAAGTTCGGAATATCGAACCCACAGGACTCTATAAATTACGTTAACTAACTAATTAGACTCGACTTACGACACGACTACTTATTATTAATGTTTTAAGGGGGATTTTTAAACTAATAATAAACTAAGATTAAACTAAGAAAGCAAATAAACAAGTAAACGAGAAACAAGCAATTAATCACGAGATCGAAACAATCAGAGAAGGAATCTACCTAGGTAAGAATCCCATGTATCAACAATCATCAAGCAATGGACAAATAACATGATTATGGAAACTGATTCCTAAAACATATTCATCTAACAAAACCCTAAGGACCCTTAACTGAATCAAGTGAAATCCCAAAGAACAACTATTAGATTATTAAGCAATCAGTATTATTGATTTCCGCAAAGTCATCAATTAGGGTTAATTAATAGTATCTATAGCAAGCAATCTTACGAAACACTAAACCTTAGATAACTTGATAAACTAACATGACATCATGAACATGGATCAACACAATAAGCAAGAATATTGTCACAATCTATCCTAGCATGAAATTGACCAAGACACACGAACAACTCCTCACCTTACAGCTATTGGAATTTAGCAAAACATTTAAAACCCTAACCAACTATCAACAAGCTTCTATGATCTAATAGGCCTATTCAACCATAATAATCCAAACACCAAGTAAATATTAAACATGAACCCTGAATCTAAGAACACAATCAATAGATAAAAGATCCATGTGAAGCAATAGTTAACAATCAATCAAGATAACAAATACTTATACGCATCATGAAAACAAAATCAAGTCTTTACTATTAAATAACGAAATCCATAATCAAACAACAGTCCAAAGCAAGAATCAAGTCTCAAACATGTTCATCAAACCTAGGTAGACATGAAGTCTAGCCTAGAATCATTATTAAAAACAATCCTAAACAAGTCTAAAAACAAAGAGGAAAGACATCAAGAATAATGAACAAGGAATGAAAGTTAGAGCGATAAAACCCTTTGCGATTGATCCTCGAACACCCGGATGAAATCTCTCTCAATCCTCCTTGGTTCCTAGCTTCAAATCACCTTCAAACCCTTGGTTTTTGACTCAAAATCGGCTGCCAAAAGTTGTAGAATCGGATTGGTTATAAAGATGTATATATAGAACGCATAATGGGCTTGGACTTGCAAAAACGAGTGACCAGAAAGGCCTAGGTGCCCGCGACGGCAAACTGCCTTTTGCCTAGGCACGGCGCGGCGCCCCCTGGGGTGAATTTTCGTTTTTTGCACTTATTTCTTGTTTATTCATGTTAGGCCCCTTTCCTGAACTCCAAGTAACGATGAGAAACTTCTAGAACTTCTTTTCCTTGACTCCAAAGCCATCATCTACATGAAAACAAATCTAAACTCTAAGTGAACTAATCATGTAGTCATTGAAGAGTAAAACAAACATAAACTTCACATGAAATGATATAAAGAATTAAGTTTAACATGCAAGACATCAAAAGAGTTAAAACACGATAAATATATAAAACTTGACTCAAAACCTTAAATAATAAAAGATTAACGAAACTCGAACTAAAACGAACTCAAAACATTAAATAAACAAAACTTTACACGGGATTCAAGATGTATAAATAGACGTATATCAAATATTCCCACACTTACACTTTTTTCGTCCCTGAAAAAGTCTAATGCAGTTGGATCAGAATCGGAAAATATAGTCTAACAAACATATAGGTTAAATTTTTAAAGCTCAGAAAAACGCAAAAACCGCGATCACCGATATTGTTGTCCACTTAAACCCATGCCTTAATCTTTACTGGGACAAATATGATCCGACAGTTTTTTACTCAGTGGTTTACACAATTAAGACCCGCTTATTTTCTGCTTTTACCGGACCAGACCACCCCAACTTGACTTAAACCTCAAAATTAGCAGAATTAAAACTTTTGTTGCTCTATTTTTTTCATGAATAGTTAAGACAATCAAGGTTATTGTTTATCCACCTAAGCTTAAGCATCAAAGTCTACCAAGCAGCCATTAGATACGATTAAGGTTCAATTATTTTATAGCTAGTGTTCCCCACAACATGACATACCCCCGTTATCAAGCAACACCCCGAACCCTTCACCATAGGTGAGTATGCAAAATTTCATCTGTAGGGCTTACATGTAGCGTGTCCCTTGTGGTCCGTTTCTTAATGGTAATGTGACGCGAGCAAGGGGACCCCACATGGCTAACAGCGTGGATGATCAAGTCTGTAGTGAATTTGTACTTTTTGTGATCATGTTTATAGACTTATAAGGGTTTGCTCTTTTTGGCTTTATTTAAATATCCACAACCCCACTTAGGAATTGTGAATACCCAGATGAATAGTCGGCATACAGACCCATGGTCTCCGGACCCGAAGCATCCCATCAATACAGGATTTGAGTTTATAAAACCATACGCCAATGAGGTGTAAAACACTAAACTATCAGTTTTAAGTTTATATCATAGGCTACACGGCATACTCTAACGTTAAACCTACCCAAGCATCATATGATAACATATTCAGATTTTAAAACTCATAATATTTCCACTTTTTCATACCAAAATTTGAGGCTTGAGTATGGCCCGACCTTTCATTACTTATTTTCCACGGACAAAACGCTTTACCCACAAAAGATTTCCGTTTTAACCATTTTATCAAATTGCCCTTTCATTTTCAAGGCTGAGCCTACCGAGACATCCCGAGTTAAGTGCGCTTTCTTTTATTTATCTCATATTATTAGTAGTTTGAAAAACTAATTTCCCGATAAATATCATCATCTCCCACTTTTACGCAAAAAACTAAATACAAGCGACATTTTTAAACATTTTTCAATTTTTTTTTAAATTTTTTATTTTTTAAATTTTTTTTGTTTTTTTTTATTTTTCAAACAAAAACACAAATTTAAATTATGACTCAAATATCCTATCCCCACACTTAAATTTTGCATTTTCCTCAATGCAAGGATAAGGACGACTTAAAATAAAAATAAATTAAAATAAAGTCGGACTACAAAAAAATAAAAACAAAAGCAAATATAAAAAAATTAGCAAGCTAGATAATGGAAAAGACTTAGCTGGTAATATGCGCATGAAATATGATGCCAAAGTCTTCTTCCATGAATGCCCTCCAACTAAGAACGTGCTCAGCAAATGGTAACTCATTCTCTCACGAACGTAAGCGGCAAAACTAAACAAACATATCTAAAAATGTATCTTATCATAACGATAGATATTAAGCAATTAAAGTATTTCACCAATAAATAAATCATGAATAATTAGCAAATAAATAAATAAAAAGTATAAGGCTCGGCTGCTCCATACCCACACTTGTCTTTTTTATTAAATTCTTTCTTGGGGATCATCTCTCTAGCTCAAAATATCTTCAAACTAGCAAAACTCAAAACCACAAAACAAAGTCGAACTACAAAAACTATGTTAGCGACTCGATGACTTGTACAAGACTCGGACAACTAGACCCGAAAACATGACTCAATATACCAAACCAAACACAAGGAATCACACCCAAATGATAAAACAAGGAAAAATAGGTGAAATAATGGAAAAATAAATAAAAAAAAATCGGATTTATACAGGTGGGGCGCCGCGCCGCGTGTAGGGCATGCCCTTCTTGCGATCGCGGGCCGCCTAGGCCGAGCTGTAGGCAATTTTTTTATGTTTTCTCCCGTCGCGTGCGCCTAGGCAGAATAAGACCCGCGACGGGGTGTTTTTACAGAAAGTTTTTAAATTTTTGGAACTCATTTTGCCTTAGAAAAATTTAGAAAATTACCAACTCTTTCCTATGCTCATTTTATGTTATTTCAACATGTAAAACTTACCTGGCACCTCTTGAATTCTCGTAAATTCCTCTCTCCATGATGGTGATGATTCCTTGGAATGACTCGACGACGCAACGAAACAAAGAAAATAAAGTAAAGGAAAAAAATCTACAAACTCTACACTTGAGTTTTCACTCAAGAACCCATGCTATGCGAATCACGTGGCAGACCGAGTGGAGCTTCCTCTACCTCGGTAAAACTCAAATGCCCTCAAAGATACCGAATCACGATCCGACCATTCATCAACCTTGATCTTCTTCTTTCTAACTCCACGAACCCTTTCAATCTTTCGCTTTCCACCACCAATTTCTCTAATACGCTTTACCATTACCCGAGAACTAGAAACCGCTCGCTTCTTCCCCACACTTAAACTTTCAGAACGGGAACGATCAAGACTAGGATCCATGCCCGAGATAAATGATTCTATCGAGTAAACTGGGTGACATGGATCAATGAGACCGTCTTGACCACTCGGATGTCTCATGGACTTCGCCAAATAAGTGGCACTATCATCACCGGCTCTAAGAGTTATCTTGCCTTCAAACACATCGATGATTGCCCTAGCGGTACGTAAGAATGGACGACCCAAAATAATAGGAACTCTCTCGTCGGCCTCCATATCTAAAACAACAAAATCTGCGGGAAAAACCAAATTATCTACCTTAATGAGCAAATTCTCCATGACACCCCTCGGATACTTAACGGAACGATCAGCTAAAGACAACGTCATACGAGTAGGGGTGAGCTCTCCTAGGTCTAACTTTTCATACAAAGAATATGGCATGAGGTTTATGCTAGCTCCAAGATTGGCCAATGCTTGACATGTCGTGTCACTTCTGAAAAGGCATGGAATGTTAAAAACGTCGGGGTCGAGTAATTTCTACGGTACTTTATTAAGAACCACCGCAGAACACTCTCTATTTAGCGGTACAGTCGACAGCTCCTCCAACTTATCCTTTCTTTTAATAAGGTCTTTCAAAAATTTGGCGTAATTAGGCATATGTTGAAGAACTTTAATGAACGGGAGGTTGACATTCAATTGGCTAAAAATATTAAGGAAATGCCCGTAATCCTTTGTATATTGTTGATTCTTTAGACGAGCGGGATATGGGACATAGGCTAGGTCAATGGTGTGTGATGGTGGCCGGGCTCCAACCGACTTCTTATCGGTGTTTTTCTTAACTTGCGGCTCTATGATTGGTGTTGTACTATTTTGTGACTTACCTGGAGCCTCTAACTCTATCTCCTCATCTATCAAGTCATCGTCCTGATTTTCCCTAATTTCTCTACTAACTACCTCCGGACCAAAAACCCTACCACTACGAGTGGAGATGGCGTTCAATTGAGCAGCCGGATTAGTTTGGGGGATACCCGAAAACTTACCTGGGGGCCTTTCTTCTAAACGAAGAGCAATATCACCAACCGTCCTTTGAATATCAAGAATAGAAGATTGTTGATTCTTGATTAGCAAATCGTGGTCGGCTAACTTTTTTTGTGTAACTTGATCGCTATCCAAGATTAGCTTCATCATCTCTTCCAAACGCCCAAGTCCACCATTCGAATCCTGCACATTATTTTGAATATTAGTACCATCGGTGTTATTATTATTAAAATACTGACCTTGTCCTTGATTATAAGAGTTTTGAAATCCGGGTGGTGCACCCGACGGACGCCAGTTGGAATTGTTCTGATTCAAGTTCTTGTAAGTGTTCCAATTCTGACTGTTGTTGTTGTAATTGTTGGGAAACCTATTCTGACCAGCAACAAAGTTGACCTGTTGATTCATCACCGGGCACTCCAACGTACCATGTCTACCTCTACAAAACTCACATCTATCCACCTTAGCCTTCAGCTCCTTAACTTCTCGAGTTAGTGATTCTAAAGCAGCAGCCACATTAGTATCCAGATTAACCTGGTGTACACCTCGAGCGGATGAGGATGTAATGCTAACGGGAGTGGAATTCCCGCGTCGTGGCCCTTTGGCGAGGTCCGGTTGAGCGAAGCTCTCAAACATCTCGTTACATTCGGTGACATTCTTCCTAGCCAGTAGACTTCTTCCCGCGGCCGTGTCGAACCAAACTTGGGTTTCGTAATTCAACCCATTGTAGAATTTCTCCACGAGAGCCCATGGTATGAGACCATTCTGTGAGCATCGAGACAACAAGCTCTGAAAGCGCTCCCAAGCATGACAATATTGCTCATCCGGCTCCATGTGAAACGAGTGAATCTGATCGCGAAGAACAGCTGCTTTCGCCGGTGGGAAGTATCTCTTGATAAATGCAGAACGTAGTGCTTCCCAAGTGGTGAACGTGCCAGGTGGCTGCGTGTCAAGCCAAGTAGCTGCTTTACCTGTAAGTGAAAAAGGAAAAAGATGTAAGAAAATGGCATCTTCAGTAGAACCTTGCAAATTAAAAGTTTTAAGAACGCGGTAAAGTCGGTTAATATGAGCCAGTGCATCCTCTTCATCGTTCCCATGAAACTGATTAGTTTGAACGATGTTGTTCATGACGTATGACGGAATCTGCCACGAGTTGGGGTTGTCGATCGCGGGGACGACGATGCATGACTGGTTTCCGGTTAAGCCATCGAAGGCTTGAGCAACAATTGTTCCGTCGTCGGCCATTTGAACGCCTGGCTGACTTCTCGGGCTTTCTGGTGGTGAACTTTGTGGTGATGATTTTTGTGACGAACTAGCCTCGGTCTTCAATGGGACAAATTCAGATTATCCAACGGTGGTCCTTGCGAACGAAGATGTGGCATAAACCTGAAAAACGCAAAAGACCAAGTGAGTAGACTCGAATACTTAAAAATAAACTAAAATAAACTTATAACTTAAATTAGACTCCTACGACTCAAACGAAAATAAAACAAATAGCACGAATATAGCAAGTAAGTCCAAGTAAAGCTATTAACGCAATCGCCAAGAGTCCCCGGCAACGGCGCCAAAAATTGATGTGCCAAAAACAGTCAATAAATATTAACTAAACTAAACAAGTAATAAAAACAAGACCTAAGACTCAACTAAACAAAACACCGACAAGTGAACCGGTCAATTGTACTAAGCTAAGTAAGTCCGGAATATCGAACCCACAGGACTCTATAAATTACGTTAATTAACTAATTAGACTCGACATACGACACGACTATTTATTACTAATGTTTTAAGGGGGATTTTTAAACTAATAATAAACTAAGATTAAACTAAGAAAGCAAATAAACAAGTAAACGAGAAACAAGCAATTAATCACGAGATCGAAACCAATCAGAGAAGGAATCTACCTAGGTAAGAATCCCATGTATCAACAATCATCAAGCGATGGACAAATAACATGATTATGGAAACTGATTTCTGAAACATATTCATCTAACAAAACCCTAAGGACCCTTGACTGAATCAAGTGAAATCCCAAAGAACAACTATTAGATTATTAAGCAATCAGTATTATTGATTTCCGCAAAGTCATCAATTAGGGTTAATTAATAGTATCTATAGCAAGCAATCTTACGAAACACTAAACCTTAGATAACTTGATAAACTAACATGACATCATGAACATGGATCAACACAATAAGCAAGAATATTGTCACAATCTATCCTAGCATGAAATTGACCAAGACACACGAACAACTCCTCACCTTATAGCTATTGGAATTTAGCAAAACATTTAAAACCCTAACCAACTATCAACAAGCTTCTATAATCTAATAGGCCTATTCAACCATAATAATCAAAACACCAAGTAAAGATTAAACATGAACCCTGAATCTAAGAACACAATCAATAGATAAAAGATCCATGTGAAGCAATAGTTAACAATCAATCAAGATAACAAATACTTATACGCATCATGAAAACAAAATCAAATCTTTACTATTAAATAACGAAATCCATAATCAAACAATAGTCCAAAGCAAGAATCAAGTCTCAAACATGTTCATCAAACCTAGGTAGACATGAAGTCTAACCTAGAATCATTATTAAAAACAATCCTAAACAAGTATTAAAAACGAAGAGGAAATACATCAAGAATAATGAACAAGGAACGAAAGTTAGAGCGATAAAACCCTTTGCGATTGATCCTCGAACACCCGGATGAAAGCTCTCTCAATCCTCCTTGGTTCCTAGCTTCAAATCACCTTCAAACCCTTGGTTTTTGACTCAAAATCGGCTGCCAAAAGTTGTAGAATCGGATTGGTTATAAAGATGTATATATAGAACGCATAATGGGCTTGGACTTGCAAAAACGAGTGACCAGAAAGGCCTAGGCGCCTACGACGGCAAACTGCCTTTTGCCTGGCGCGGCGCGGCGCCCCCTGGGGTGAATTTTCGTTTTTTGCACTTATTTCTTGTTTATTAATGTTAGGCCCCTTTCTTGAACTCCAAGTAACGATGAGAAACTTCTAGAACTTCTTTTCCTTGACTCCAAAGCCACCATCTACATGAAAACAAATCTAAACTCTAAGTGAACCAATCATGTAGTCATTGACGAGTAAAACGAACATAAACTTCGCATGAAATGATAGAAAGAATTAAGTTTAACATGCAAGATATCAAAAGAGTTAAAAAATGATAAATATATAAAACTTGACTCAAAACCTTAAATAATAAAAGATAAACGAAACTCGAACTAAAACGAACTCAAAACATTAAATAAACAAAACTTTACACGGGATTCAAGATGTATAAATAGACGTATATCATACAACATATATATAATATAATACCACTTGTTACCTTTGGTAGTTACTTCTCCGATTCCGGTCAGTGAGGTTTCGGACCTTGTAAGGTAAGGCTTCATGGAGGACTTCGTGTCCTTGATATATATATATATATATATATATATATATATATATATATATATATATATATATAACTTGTTTATACATATTAATTTTGCTTAAATTCTGCTCATTTTAGTTTGTTTGTCGTATTTACAAGTTCTCATAATTATGGGTTCTAAGAGTCTAGCCTCGGTTTAACCTTAAATAGCTCTAGACCGTAAACCGAACTTTGTTTACTAGTTTTTGTTAAATACTTTTTTTAAACATGCTTTATGTTAGATTTAAATTTCTAAAATCATTTTACAAGTTTCTTTAACATTTGGGTATGTGGAAACCATCAAGGAACTTATTGTGAGATGGAAACCGAACCAAACCGAACTTTCGTTTAAAGACTTTGTTGTTAACTTTTTGGTTGTAAAACTTGAGTATTTTCATTTGTACATTATTATACAAGTTCTTGGTTATTTGGGCATGTGGAAACCATCATGGAACGTATTGTGAGATGGAAACCGAACCAATCCGATTTTTACTCGCTTAAGACACACTGGTGTGTTTTTAGCTATCATGACTTGTATTTTTATTTAAAAATAGCTTACAAACTGATTTTAATTATTTTCTTAAGTACTTGGAAATGTTGGATCCAACTTGATCTCATAACATAGTTTGGAACGACAAAACCGAACACTCGCTTAACGTGTGTTGTTAGTTCTAAAACAATAGAACTACATATTTGGTTAAGTCTTATTAAGTTTTATTCAGTTATCTCATAACATTCATTATTTTGGAAAGTTGACCTTGGGTTTGACCAATTACCAAGACCCAAACCAACAACCCGAATACTCGTTAAAACCCATTTTAGTATCTTTATTCCAAATGGACTTGCATTTTTGCATTTTTACCTACCTTATTACTTAACATAGGTTGAGTAAATATTAAGGTTAGATACTTTAACCCGGTTTCGAGCAAACTTACATTTTTAAAGGGTTACTATCATAATTTCTTAAACAGTTATTTTTTTTAAACCTTAAACTTTAATTGTTTACATTTCTTATCTTTTATTTTAAAGGTTTCCTAAAACAACCTTACTAATTCAAGGCTTTTACTTTTATTTAGGCTTTGCTCGTTAGATTCGTCCTTCCGTTTTCCCGTCTTTTACCGACCAAGTTTTATACTTGAATGTTAGTACTTTTCATACCTCGTTTTCCACCTTTTGTTTGGGGGTGACATTTCATACTTATTCAAACTAAATGCTTTATACTTGTCTTAAACCACAAACGTTATTGTATACTTTACTTAAATAATTGCTCGATTTGGTGTTTTATGATTATATGCTTATGGATTTATCGCTTTTGGTTGGTGGAACTATAAAATCCTAGACTATTTGGCATCCCCTTATAGCTAGGTGTTATCCAAGGTCTTGCTTTTATTTATTGTTTCGTATACGAGTTTTGTGGCTTTTCTTACTATATACTTATATGCTCAAACTTATGAAATTGCTCACCAACCTTTGTGTTGATAAACTTTATTTTATGAAATGTTACAGGTTTGACTTTGGTTGACTCGAGAACTTGACGAAAAACGTTATCAAAACTATTTAGGATATTATTAAAAACGAACAATATATTTGTTTACTTATATCCAATTTGTTTTGAATGAACAAGTTATGTGATTGTTTATTGATTTATGAAATAAATGAGTTGATTAAATATTGTCACTTTAATAGTGTCTTGTGTTTTGGGCAATCCGTTGCACCCCGGCATATTCCACCGTCTTTGATCGGGGTGTGACAGATTGGTATCAGAGCCACTCTTATGCCGTTCAGGATGATGGGACACGCGTCATCAAGGACGATGAGTCTAATGGGGGGTTGTTTGTAACACCCTTGGCAAACACAACATCGTCCCATTCTTAGGCAAATCCCACATCGGCCGTGGACAAGAGAGATCCTTGGTTCATAATTAAATGTCCTGCCTCTTAAATCACCAACACGTTTTGGGCTTAGTTGGTTGTGGAGCACATGAAAACTCCACGGTTAAGCGTGCTTAGGTGGAAGTAGTACTAGGATGGGTGACCCCCTGGGAAGTCTCCATCTGGGCAACCAAAAACAAATCACATCGGTAAGTGTATTAACTAATCACATCGAGTATGCACACAGCCCCGAAAACATAACATGGAAATACGGCTAGAAACTCACCTAAACTCGATTACATTCCCCGTTAATTGTTATTCCTTTCCTTAGCTGTGCTCGACTAACTGTATAACAATTACACATATCAATTTAACTATCACTACTCACATCGCATTTCTAGTCTAGTTATAACCATCAACGAACGGGGTCCGGGGGTTGCATGAAAGGCCCCGTTACCGGTGCCTCACTTTAACGTTGGATTTACTCATAAACACAGTTCTAAATATCAGAGTTAATTAAAAAATTTCGCGGGATAATATAAAACATTCAACCATTACATTACATGACCATTAATCCTTGTCTTAACGAGCATTCAAATTATTTAAACATAAAACATTCTCTTTTAATTATCATAACATAACACTTCTTGAGATGCCAGCTTCTTCAAGTTCATGTCATGTGCTTCCTCTTATGCAAGCTGCCTCAATCTACTCGCATGCGTGCATACTAAAAGTCAACTACACTGAGAGAGTTCTAGTTAATCATACAACATACAATCTGTTCTCATACTTGCACACCTGCCCGAAGGGTTGTACATTAATCATACTTACTCTTCATATATAACTATCCATCCTATTTTAAGAGCTTTCCGCCCTATAACCTCACAGATATTATAAGGGTCTGGTCCCTAACATCACATATATTATAAAGGGTCTGGTCCTCAACATCACAGATATTATTAGGGTCTGGTCCCTACCGTCACAGATATTATTAGGGTCTAGTCCCTACCATCACATATATTATTAGGGTCTGGTCCCTTTTCTTCATGAAACTGTACCATACATGTTCTTACATACCTTCCTTGACAATACGTGCAATCTCCGAAGAGCGTTCACGTACCATCAACATATCATACATACATTATGCATACATCATATATATTCATACATACATCATATCTTACATCATACATATCAATCATATCTTTAACTACCACCTGACGGTCCATGCAATATCCGAAGATCGTTCATGCACCGTCAAGCAATCATCATACATAATTCATACAGGGCATACACTTACCACTTAAGGTAAGTGTATTAACTATCACATCGAGTATGCACACAGCCCTGAAAACATAACAAGGAAGTGGGGATAGAAACTCACCTGAACTCGATTACGTTCACCGTTTATAGTTAATCCCTTCCTGAGCTGGGCACGACTAACTGTATAACAATTACGCATATTAATTACTACCAGTATCCATATCGTATTTCTATTCCAATTATAACCCTCAACGAACGGGGTTCCGGGCGCAGCGCCCCTGGAAGCGGGGTCTAGGGGCGGCAGACCCTAGCAGGGTCCAAGGGGCAGAGCCCCTGGCTGGGGTCGAGCTGAACATTTCTTAGAAAATGACACGTGTCTGCCACGTGGCAGAGGGTGGTTAAGACGGTGACACGTGGCGACACGTGGCCCTCTCTGAGTAAAGCGTGTCATCGCTGTACGCGATGACCAAAATGAAAGGTTTTTCAGCTATAAATAGGAGACTTCATGGCTCATTCCATTCACACCACCGCACTCTCTCTAGAAATATTTTCTCTCTCTAGAAATATTTCTCTCTCTACCTCGATTTCCGTGCCACCGACCCGACAATCGTAACCTCGTAATCCGCACCATATACCGACGACACCTCGAAGTTCGTACTGACAATCCCAACGACCGACGCACCTCGTTTTGCGTGTCGATCTCGTAACGCGTAACGACCTCGTAAACCGTGCCGACCCGACGTCCCGCCTCGAAGTACGTACACGACCCGGAGACCCCCGAACGTTGCCTCGATTTGAGTGTCGAGGAGTTGTTGATCAAGATTCTCATTATACGTGCAAGCGTCGAAGTGCTGCCCGAGAATCTAGATAATAATAAGCCGAACAAGGTAACAGTTTTGTCCGAATAAAATATTAATAAAATAATAAAGGCTTAGACCCTAGTCGGGTATAGCCTAGACCTTGATCAAAGTATAACAATTAAATAAAATTTCTTTATAAATAAGAAATACAAAATAGTATCAACAAAGATTATATTAAAAATATAGTTTCTTTATGATTAAGAAACTTAAGCTTTTACATATGAAGGATATAGTTGAAATTTTTAATGAAGAGTAAAAGTTTATGAATAAAGGTTATAGTTAAGATAGTGTTTCTTTATTTTTAAGAAACATAAGACTTAACATACAAAGGTTTTAGATAAATGACGTTTCTTCTTGAAAAAGAAACGTATCATAGACATTTCTCCTTGAAGAAGAAACATGGCACATGATTAGCAAATAAAGAGAAAGGATTCATGTCCAAAGTATTTTATACAAACAAATGATCAATCAAGGTTTAAGCTATCAAAACCGGACTAAAGGTCTGTAGCCGGATTAAGAGACGATCCGGGTATTTATATAAACCTATTTTATTATAGGTCAATCATTCATTCATTCACAAAGGTTTTCAAACGAGATCACCACATCATTCACAACAGACAGTCACAGGTGAATACGTTAAACCTTTTTCAATCAGTCAAGATAAACGGGTTGTTTATCTTAAACAAAGACAGTCAAAAAGAGATTTATGGGATTACGTGATCCTCATTAAAATACAAGATAGAAAATAAAAACAACTCAGAGCGAGTACACATGTGTATTGATCCAAACATAATCAATCTAGTCTATCAGTCAAGGCTACGTGGCCGCAGACTAGAGGTCATAATAAAAGTTCTCCAAAGGGTGTCAACTCCCGGAGAACCGTAATTGTGTGTGTATGGCAGTGGCACAATCCAAGAAATAATAGACGTTTTGCTGAGATTGTTTCATGAAAACTATCTTGTCAGTCAAAGAAAGATTTATAAAAATAAAAAAATGTTTTTAGAGTCAACGATTCACCAGCATATCGCTGACGTATTTTCCCCCCATGATTACAGGAAATAAAAGTTAGTACATGTATCAAGGAATTAGAGCCATTCAAGGAGATAGACGCTCACAAGGTAGAGATGGCTCAGTTTTAAAAGTATTAAAATATTGCAAACAATATTTAAACAAGTTTTGTAAACGAGGTTTACAAATCAAACTCTCGAATATTTATTATTCGAAAAGCTTTCTAATAAATCAAATATTATTATTGTTATAAATAAAGATTTTACAAAAAAAACTAATGTTTCAAAATGTTAATTAATATTTTATTATAAACTAAAGACTTCCGCTAAAACTCTGATATATTTACAAAACAGGTACCAACTATTGGTCACACGCCTAGGCCCTAATTCGGGGTGTGACAGGTTGGTATCAGAGCCATCGATCTTAGCGAATTAGGTATTTAATCATACCTAGGCTTCGATCAGAAATAAGTTTATAATAATCATTAGTATCCAAGTAAGGATATCAAAGAAATAATTGAATGATTAAAAATACAAATAAAATATAACAAGTACGGATAAGATAGGAAAACGCGCTCCTATCCCCAGTATAACCTCATACAGATGTGCGATCGTCAATTTAGCGAAGAATCCGTTCAGCTTTGACCCGGTAAAGGGAAAGGCTATATGGGAACATCTTTTCTCCCAATTCTTATATCTAGTGATGAGAGCTCATATCAAACAGCAATGGAGGAAGATTCAGATTCGTTTGATTCTAACATTCCGCTAGCTCGGATTATTCCAAATCGGAATACGTATGGAGGCGTATCAAGTAGATCCAAGAAACCAATGGTGTCGAAAAGAAAGGAAGTAATGACTTATCCAGAAGAAAATCCTCAGGGACAGGAATATTATTCAACAATACAAGATCCTTACTTTACTCATACTAAAGGAATAGATGCTGAAGAAAGACAAAAAGAAAAGAAGAAAGCAGAAAATGTTAAGAAGGATGACAAGATCAAGAAGTTGATTATTAGATGGAAGAAATAAAAGTCTCATAGTTATAAACAATGCAAGTATAATAAATACCGTGTAATCTTATAATAACATAAATAAAAAGATATATTTAAATTTCCTCGAAATTAGTAATGTATCTTTTCAAAAGAATTATCTCTTACACAAACTCTCAAGATAATTCTTCCAAGTACATCTGGAAGTAAGAGAATAATACCTAACAAATAAAGGAAAGGTCCAGGTGGACAAAGTCTAAAAGATGACTAAACTCAAGACGACGCTACGGATTAAATGAAACATGACCTAGAAATAAGAATTATGGAAATTCTTGAGGTCTATTTGTACACAAGGTATGTACTAACTATTTCAAGAATATGCAACGAGAAAATATTGATGCCTCTCAAGAACCCCATCGACTATCGTCATTAAAATACTTGGAAATAATATAATTATCGTTTCAAACGATTATTTCAAAGCAAAGAATAATTAATTAGATTGTGTCATTACGAGATGAACAATCTCAAGAAAGATTAGAATGAAGTATACTCGAAATGCGACAGACTTAATTAAACATTCTATAAACAAATCAATAAGAATGTCACACTCTTGTAACAAACATTTTATCGTTAACATATAAGTAAGAATTTCATTCATACAAAAATCTATTCTGTTCACAGAATGTCGAACCCAAACAATCCAGAGAATAATGACGAAGCTTCAACTCATAGAAGCAACAAGGACATGTCAAAACATGAATAGGAGATTCCTGCACAGTATCTTGTTCAAATACAAGAAATGATTCATAACGCAATGACTCCTTTCGTCGATGCAATGAAAGAAGGGTCACACAAACATAAAATAGAACATTCAAATAAATCATCAAGAACTCATCCGTATAAGAAACCTTCTCATCATGAAGAAAGTGTTCATAGTTCAAACGCTGAAAACAAATTAAATCGTAAATTCAAGAAACAACTAGTAATTCAAGGCAGTACTTTCAATAACTTCAAGGAATTTGGACCAAAGGAATTCTATGGCGATAAAGGTACCATATCAGCCTTACGATGGCTTGAAGAAATCGAATCCATTGTTATCATCAGTAAATGTACCGAGATCGAAAAGATTCAATACTCCTCTCACTACTTTAGAGGTGAAGCTTTGGAATGGTGGAATACCCTGATCATGTCAAAGGGTAGAGAAACGATGTACCAATTGAAGTGGGAAGAATTCAAAGAACTGGTGTTACGAAAGTTCTATCCCATGCATGAACTCGATCTTATTCAAACTAAGTTTTTGAACCTCAAGGTGGAAGGCGCTAATCTCATAGAATACAATACTAAGTTTCATGAGTATTGTAGATTGGTACCGCATCTGGTAATACCCGAATCCAACAAAGTAACCCGCTACATTTGGGGTTTACCTCGGGAAATTAGATATATGGTAAGATCTCATTTGCCTCAAACCGCTGATTCAGCCATGGAGTTAGACGGTTATCTTATGAACGGTCTTATCAGAAATCAAGAAGAAGATAAGAATGACAAAGAAAAGAGAGAAGAAATCGAGGAAAAGAAAACAAAGAAAGGCAAAGAAAATGAGGAAGGGTCTTTTAAATATGCAAGACCAGTCTGCCAAAGCTGTGGCAAAAGACATCACGGGAAATGTTTAAGACCAACTAACTTTCCCAAAAATACTCCATTAATCACATGCAACTTTTGGAAGAAACTCGGTCATTCGGAAGACGATTGCAAAAGGAAAACAGTTGTATGTTTTAGCTGTGGAGAAAACGGACACTTCAGCATAGAATGTCCAAATAAGACTAACAACGCAAATGGAAGTGGTGCTAAGAAAGGAAAGGCTAATATGTTAAACATATGAGAAGCATCCGACAATCAAGAATATAAGTAGGCAAGAGTATGCCAACGAAAGTCAAGATCTAAAGGCATTAGAAATAACTAAAAGTATAGTTAGCTCTTGTAAAGTGTTTGTAATCTCGTTTTAAACGAGAAATTTTGTAATCATATAAGGGTTTTTAAATCCCTAATGTATATAAAGAAATATATTAGCATTTAGATTGTGTCTTACACAAGAATGCTTACACGCAAAGGAAAAGAGATAGTAAAATTTTTGAAATACAAGAAACTATCATGAAAGGAATGAATTAAACTCGGACATAAGAATATGTCTATTCAAGGAAAATCAATTATCTGAACTATAAAGGTTCAAGAGTATAATTGATAGAAATAAACGGAAACAGTCCGTTAAAATAAAGAAGTAAAGGAATATTATTACTCAAGTATGAATATCTTGAAAGGTATCAAGAAGAGTAAGTTAAAAGGATTCGATAGACTGAATCCAAGAAACAATCTTGTTAACATCAGTAAATGTTTAGAATACAAAAGGTAAGGTAAATAGTTAAACACAACTGACCACTGTGCTTAGCAATTTACAATTACTTATGATATTCTCAACTATTGACTGAATATGTCACCCAAAGATATAAGTTAACAACAAATCAAAAATTGCAAACCATGCAAACGGTTCAAGTTAAGCTCAAGCAGCAGAATAGAAAGAGTCTGATTGTAAATCAACAAGCAAGAAATCACTCACCACGAATCTCGAGGACGAGATTCATTCCAAGGTGGGGAGGATGTAACGTCCCCAAAATTCCAAATCCAAAAATGACATGTTAGTAATACTAAAGGGGTTTAAAAATAAAATCCTGATTTATTGACCCATCGCGGTACGCGATGGGCATAGCCAAAGAGGCCATCGCGATACGCGATGGTCCTTGATGACACATCAACACGTGTCACCCGGAGGTGACACATGGCAGACGTCGCGACACGTGGCAGGCCACGTGTCTTAGAAAATGACACATGTCTGCCACGTGGCAACACGTGGCAGAGGGTGGTTAAGACGGTGACACGTGTCCGCCACGTGGCGACATGTGGCACTCTCTGAGTAAAGCGTGTCATCGCGGTACGCGATGACCAAAATGAAAGGTTCCATCGCGGGACCGGTTTTCAGCTATAAATAGGAGCCTTCATGGCTCATTCCATTCACACCACCCCACTCTCTCTAGAAATATTTTCTCTCTCTATAAATAGTTTCTCTCTCTACCTCGATTTCCGTGCCACCGACCCGACAATCGTAACCTCGTAATCCGCACCATATACCGACGACACCTCGAAGTTCGTACTGACAATCCCGACGACCGGCGCACCTCCTTTTGTGTGTCGATCTCGTAACGCGTGACGACCTCGTAAACCGTGCCGACCCGACGTCCCGCCTCGAAGTACGTACACGACCCGGCGACCCCCGAACGTTGCCTCGATTTGAGTGTCAAGGAGTTGTTGATCAAGATTCTCATTATACGTGCAAGCGTCGAAGTGCTGCCCGAGAATCTAGATAATAATAAGCCGAACAAGGTAACAGTTCTGTCTGAATAAAATATTAATAAAATAATAAAGGCTTAGACCCTAGTCGAGGGTATAGCCTAGACCTTGATCAAAGTATAACAATTAAATAAAATTTCTTTATAAATAAGAAATACAAAATAGTATCATCAAAGATTATATTAAAAATATAGTTTCTTTATGATTAAGAAACTTAAGGTTTTACATATGAAGGATATAGTTGAAATTTTTAATGAAGAGTAAAAGTTTATGAACAAAGGTTATAGTTAAGATAGTGTTTCTTTATTTTTAAGAAACATAAGACTTAACATACAAAGGTTTTAGATAAATGACGTTTCTTCTTGAAAAAGGAACGTATCATAGACATTTCTCCTTGAAGAAGAAACATGGCACATGATTAGCAAATAAAGAGAAAGGATTCATGTCCAAAGTATTTTATACAAAAAAATGATCAATCAAGGTTTAAGCTATCAAAACCGGACTAAAGGTCTGTAGCCGGATTAAGAGACGATCCGGGTATTTATATAAACCTATTTTATTATAGGTCAATCATTCATTCATTCACAAAGGTTTTCAAACGAGATCACCACATCATTCACAACAGACAGTCACAGGTGAATACGTTAAACCATTTTCAATCAGTCAAGATAAACGGGTTGTTTATCTTAAACAAAGACAGTCAAAAAGAGATTTATGGGATTACGTGATCCCCATTAAAATACAAGATAGAAAATAAAAACAACTCAGACCGAGTACACATGTGTATGGATCCAAATATAATCAATCCAGTCTATCAGCAAAGGCTACGTGGCCGCAGACTAGAGGTCATAATAAAAGTTCTCCAAAGGGTCAACGATTGTCAGTCAAAGAAAGATTGTTTCTGAGATTGACAGTCAAAAACAATTTCTGCTGAGATTGTTTCATGAAAACTATCTTGTCAGTCAAAGAAAGATTTATAAAAATAAAAAAATGTTTTTAGAGTCAACGATTCACCAGCATATCGCTGACGTATTTTCCCCCCATGATTACAGGAAATAAAAGTTAGTACATGTATCAAGGAATTAGAGCCATTCAAGGAGATAGACGCTCGCAAGGTAGAGATGGCTCAGTTTTAAAAGTATTAAAATATTGCAAACAATATTTAAACAAGTTTTGTAAACGAGGTTTACAAATCAAACTCTCGAATATTTATTATTCGAAAAGCTTTCTAATAAATCAAATATTATTATTGTTATAAATAAATATTTTACAAATAAACTAATGTTTCAAAATGTTAATTAATATTTTATTATAAACTAAAGACTTCCGCTAAAACTCTGATATATTTACAAAACAGGTACCAACTATTTGTCACACGCCTAGGCCCTAAGTCGGGGTATGACACACAATATCATACTCTCGTTACCTTGGATCAGGATCGGTTTCCTTGGTGATTTCGGCTTAGAGAGAGTGAGCAAGATGAGAGAGCTAAGTGTGTGTTATGGGAGGTGTATGGAATGTGTGTGAAATGAATTAAATGGGTGATTAATGGTTTATATAATTATGGATCATGGGCTTAAACCCATGGTCTTTTCCTCTTTCCTTCATAACCCAAGTCCATAACCCCATTCCATTTAACCCATCACTAGCCCGACTCGTAATAACTCATATTTCGTTTATTAACCGAAATCAGAAAACGGGATGTTACACAGCGCCCCTGGCAGCGGGGTCTAGGGGCGGCAGCCCCTAGCAGGGTCCAAGGGGCAGAGCCCCTGGCTGGGGTCGAGCTGTCTTATCACATTTTCCATTAGAATTTTGAATCATTAATTAATTACTAACTTAAAAGTTCAAGGGCTTCTTTGTGTATATATCATTCTTTTTCTAAGTCTAGGGACCATTTCTGCCATTCTTGTAAACTTAGTTCGTTATCCAGTTATTTGATTCGTTATACAGTTCTTTAACGAATTAGAATTCTATAACGAATGGAGTTCTGATTCGTTATTTCATAACGAATCACCACTTATGGACCATCTTAATGAATTGAACTTTAAAGCGTAGTGGTCTTTCATAGCGAACTGGAAATCATAGCGAATTGCTCAACTAGTTCGTTATTCTTCCTTAACGAACTAGCCTAAAGAACGAGGTTTCTTCTGTAACGAACCACATAACGAATTGAAGCTCATTCGTTATTCTTCCGTAACGAATTAGGGTTAGGTTTTGTCAGAGAATGTCGGAAACATTCTTTGACATCCTTAAATACCTGCGCCGCCTTTCCGGCGCCGTCGTGCCGGAAAACCGGGTGGTGGCCGGAAAAACGCGGTTTACCCCATTTTACACCGTTTTTCATCCCGTTCGATCCAGATCTGTGCTAGGATGACCCCTAAGCTCATCTTTTGACCGGTTTATACCCGATTCTTTCCGGATCTCGTGACTTTAACGGTTTAAGGTGTCAGCTCGTCGTTTCGCAACTAGATCTAACGGGTTTGAGCTCATACAATATCATACTATCATTACCTTGGATCGGGTCGGTTTTTTCCTTGGTGTTTTCGCCTAGAGAGAGAGAGAGAGAGAGAGCAAGATGAGAGAGGGCTAAGTGTGTGTTTTGGTGGTGTATGGAATATGTGTAAATGAATGAATAATGGGTAATTAAGGTTTATATAATTATGGATCATGGGCTTAAGCCCATGGTCTTTTCCTTCTTTCCTTCATGACCCAAGTCCATAACGCATATCCATTTTACCCAACACTAGCCCGACTTATAACAACTCGTAATTCATTTATTAACCGAAAACTCGAAAAAAAACGGGAAGTTACACTTTTTCTTTTAATTTTTAATTAAAACAGAAATAAAAGCCCATCTTCACCGCTCTCTGTCTCCGATCCCATCTCACTTCGCCGCTAACTGGCGGATTCATGGTAACTTCCGGCCTGATTCGAAGCATTTTCCAGCAGATTCAGAGTAACTTCCGGCGATATTTGAAGCGTTTTCCGGCTGTAATGCGAAGAAAATTTATTGTGATAAGATGGAAAATGTTCTATCAATTGAAAGGGCAGTGTGAAGTGTATAATTAGGGATTTAGGGTTTGAAGTTAGAGAAGATGAAGTTGAGAGTAGATCCAGATCTAGATCTACATTTCATTTTGACATGTTTATTTTACTTACTCATTTTCTTATGATATGTTACAATTTTATCGCTACAAATTATAGTTATTTACAAGTTAACCTTTAACTTGTTCTAATATATTTGTTTTATTTTCTTGTTTTTAAGTTATACTTTTTTTTACTCGACAAATTATAGTTAAACACGTCATCCGGGTCACATACCGGTCCGTCCTCCCGGGTCGGTCCGACCTTTGACCCGGTAAGGCGTCCGGGTCGACGTCCGTCCGGGTCTGAAAACATTGTTTAATATGAGAGAACATGTTTATGTCTTTTGTTGATATTTTTTAGTTGTTCGATGTACGTTAACATATTGTAACTTTTACACTTTTAATATCTAGACAATGTAAATGGTTAACGTTTTGGTCCGAAAATTTGAAGAAGTTTTGTGTTGCTTGAATTGTGTTTAAATTTATTATGTTTGTTAACATGTTTTTCCACCCGTGTGTAACATGCGCTTATACCCTAGTTATGTATATATAACAATAACGTACATGGTATGGTTTTTATTTATGGACACGAATTGAGGAATGATTTCATGATGCAATTTATGTTCATAATGGTGCATGTGCATTGGCCATTTACATATTTAGAGAAAGACATCGATGGCGACATCCGTGGAAACGGACAAGATCGTGATTAGCGTAAAAGACACACCGTAATGAATGCTTCCTCCATCATCAAATACTTGTAGTTGTGGAAGCATTTTGTGAATTCACATATCACAATCAATGTTAAAATGTATATATCGTATAATATATTAATTGATGCAAAGATAAGATGGCGCACTGTGCATCCAATCGGAGGGATTTGGTCAACGACGAAATAATCATTGAAAGTCAATGCACACCTAGATAGCCGATTGGTAATAAGATCATATTTTGTTACTTACAAAAACCCTCATTTGAAATTAAAATAGAGGAGATAAATAATCATTAAACTAGCTTGGAATAATTCGAAGAAGATGGCCCTAGCTAGGTGTAATATTGTGTTTGACATCTTCAACCTTTGGTTACGTATATTTTATATATCGTATAATTAACTATTAAACTGCCCACCAATATCAATTAAACTAAGTAGCTATATACTCTATCCAAACATATATTCTAAACTAGTGGTGTTCGTCATGTGATGAGGCGGAGAATTCGATCGGTTCGTAACATTAAAAACACATGTTATAGCAATGGAAGAGACGTACAACTCAGAATATAAAGTCGTGATATTTCAAATATATCACACATGTTGTACATCAATCAAAAACTATAAAAGATAAATTCATGTTTTGACAATAACGATCTTTTGCCCACGTGTTCACACATGTTGTTCAGTCGATGATCTATTTTAATACAACTCTGTTTTTAACGAAATATATCAAAAATGACATGAAAAATAATTATACATGGTTGTGTGTTAAATTTTTATTAAAAGTAATACAACTTATTAGAGAAAAATCAAACGAAATAAAAACTAATCGGTTTAAAACGTATCTATACTATATATAATACACCAAATAAAATTAAATTAAGACACTTGATTTTAAGAGTTTTGCAAACACTAATGCATAAAGTACATGTGTAATTAAGGGTTAAACTTGTCTTTTAAACACAATTCACTTAACTTACAAGTTTGTCCCCTTAATCTTTAACCATATCATGTTTTTAGTTTCAACTTTAAACAACTTCTCACCCACGATTATAAAACGACAATAAGTTTTTCATACGTTAATATTTTTGTAATATTATTACACCATAAAAAACGAGTATTATGTTCTCTTTAATTTGAGTATAATATTATTATAATTTTTCATTGTAAAAATTAATATGATGCGTATGGGTGTTCAATGCCAGGTTTTGATTGTTTTTAAAACGAAAACTAAACCACTGAAAATTGAAAACAACTGTTATTAACGGTCTGGTTCTGGTTTAGTTAACAGTTTAAGCTTTAATAATAAAATTTACTTAAAATGATTAATAATTTAACCGTATTATCAATTCAACTAAGTCAAAAATATGATACTTGAAAGTGTAAGTCCCGAATCTGGATCACTACAATATGATATCAATAGAACGAGTATTGGTGGCGGGAATACCAACATCGGTGATTCAAGAACAAGAATAAGCACAAGTAATTAACACAGGATTGCTTCAAAACACCGTATATTAAGAATACGTTAGGTGCTTAAACACTTACAATACTTAATCCACAATAACTAGGAATGTAGTTCTGCTCACTCTCTGCTAATTGTGAACATGGACCCTATACCCTATATATTACAAGAACTATATATATGGAAACCAAACAACTAAGCACCATATTAATCCACAAGCCCACCGAGAACTCTTTAGAGTTCTCGGTTTAACAAAGCTAACCCGTAGCCTAGCCCAATAAACATATAATTAAGTACAAACCACCAAATATGGACCCAACAATCTCCCCCTTGGTTTGTAGCTTCTTCTTGTTTATTTCACTTAGACATAGCCTAACCGAAATGCCATAGGGATTTCGGTATTACAACCAATGCAGTTCTTCAAATCGTCTTTGTTTATGTAACTTTAGTCTTGATCGTGTCATGGCCTTTTGATATGCGTCAGTCTAACCAAATTATGGCCCAACAATTTTGCCCTTAGACTGATGCTTTCATGATCTTCAGAATCTTACTAGAACATAATCAGCAACTTCAATGATCAGCAAATTCAGCATCTGCATCCAATACTCTACCATCTCCCCCCTTTTGATAGCATCATCCAATTTTGAATCCCAGATACTTCATATGCTTCCGTTGCAAGATATCAGTCTTGAAAGAACAATCAACTTGATAGAAAGATCAACCAAAATATTTTGAAAATAATTAAATAAAAACAAAATAAGACAAACATATTTTTAATTTTCTTATTTTTCTAATTTTTATGATTTTCTTGAAAAGACTTGAAATGAGATTATACTAGCTAAACCAACTATAACACAATAACCGATATCAGATTTCATTAGCTGAATGCAAATTT